>NC_090914.1:3494948-3794948 GCF_040956055.1 Brachionichthys hirsutus | reverse complement strand
CAAAAAGACGAGATGCTATCCCGTCACTGGGCTTCATTTCTTATTGTCTTTTACGCGCGACCTTGTTCTTTCGGTCACTACCCAAAGCTCGTGACCACAAATGAGGGTAGGAACGGAGATCAACCCGTAATTGCAGCAAAGAGAAATTAGAACTCCAAGCAGTGCGTTTGTGACTACAATAATTCTTTCTGCTTGCAGTGTTCACGTGTTGGTTTAACATGCTCCTCTGGCTGTATACACAGCAAGAGTGTAATATAATATTAATAAAGCGATTACAAAATGTTACGTTCTAAAAATAATAAATAACATCGTTTGTTTCTTTTGGCAATTTTGTGGACATTGAAACTAAGAAAAATAAATGCTGTCGCACTGCCCATGAACACTAGATGGCAGGATTGGCATCATAATGGTGGCAAATTCGAAGCATGTGTGAGTTCCGACATAAATAGTCAATACTTTAGTCTTCAAAACTCTACATGCCTTTGATTTAAAATCTTTGTCGTCTACTGAAAATTAGAGCCTATTATTTCAGCAAACTGTGATGTGAGGGATAATATTAGTTTTGATAAATGTTATAAATTTTATAGGATGTTCATCAAAAACAGTGGACAGTAACAGTTACTGCCTGTACATAATAAAATGTGATTAAATTACACTGTGGCCCAGCCGTCAGCACGTTGAAATGGAGTAACACGGCACACAAAGGTCATGACAAATGACCTACTAACCGCAGACGTGTTGTGGGTCAGGCTACAATAACAGCCATCAATCAGGGGCATACACTAGTCATGATGTCATGCATTTACTATGCAAGGCAACCACCTTGATATTGGAGCCTTAAAGGACGGCATGTTTAGTTTAAATACGGTGAAGGATGGATGAAAGATTTTACGATGAATTGAAGGAAGCCCTTCTTAGAAAATAAATCTTTGGGGCACATCTTTCGACTCCTCGTCATTTGGCTGTGACGTAGCCTTAAAGAACAAAAATGTTACGTTTCCCAAAGTGGAGCTTTAGTGGCAGATGAATCATCTCTGTTTCTGCAGAAGCCACGCGGAGCTGCGGTTGAGTCATGCCTTACCCGTTAAGACACAGAAACCCAAACGAACAACTCAGAGGACGTTGGTCTGATGTCATTTATTAATATTCACACCGTCCAGTGTGGCTGTGAGAGGATACATTTTGGCAACTCGACAGCCAAACAAATAGGTTGAAAACACATGAAGGCGATGCTTATTTATGAGCCTAACTCCTGATGGGAGCTATTAGAGAAACACGCAGGGATTTGCTGGGACAAGAGGCAAAAATGCAGCCACTAGTTAATAAGCAGCACTAACAGCAGGCTTTGCAGATGAATGTTCAGAATGGGACCAAAATGTGTAGTTGAATAGAAGAGATTTAATGAAATACCTCTCGAACCCTTGCCTTGATATTACGGTGTAGTGACTATTTGCATAATAAAGGCCCTACAAGTTGACATTTCTACCTGTACTTGTTCAGTGTAATGTAATGTAATGTGCCTATATGTATATATAGTTCTACTGCCAAAGCTTCCTGTGTCGTTTGAGCGAAACACTTATTCCAAAAACAAGAAATACCACATTGCTCCCTGTGGCCCTGCTCCAGATGACATCAGTAGGAAAGAATCCACACCCCGACGACCGACCGCATCGTATGGAAACCCAGTGCTGACGGTGCCGGAGCAGACGTTCGTAGAGTTAGCAAAGATGAATGGGAGGGAAAGCCTTCGACTCTGCAGAGATGTTACCTAAATGACTGATCAGGAGGGATACGATGCGTCTTGTTTGGCAAGACATGCCCCATTCAACTCTTCTGGTCATGGAAAAACCCCTTTCAGCTTCCATCCCACCCAGAATTAGTGTGTGTATTTACACAACCCCCCCAGGCGACCCTACACATACGAGACGCATAAATCTGAGGCAGACGCAGGGCTCAAGGTCTCCTCTCGGTTATCTCATGAGAGAGAAGTGATGGCTGAAGTTAAAACTGGAGCTGATGAGTCTGGGTCATTCTGAATAATCACCACCAAAGGTTATGTTTGGGTGATTACTGTCTGTGTGTGTGTGTGTGTGTGTGTGTGTGTGTGTGTGTGTGTGACCACCAGGTACCTCATTCTGCTCAGGTGAGTCACTGTCTCCAGCTGTTTCAGTGTTTCCATCTGCTTCAACAAGTCCAACGAGACATATAATAGCATGCAACCAACATCCTGACTGCTACGCCACGTAGCATGTTCCTGCACGCTCATCTCCTAAAACTGGACCTCGGAGCTCAGTTCTAGACAGATACCTCAGCAATTATTGGATGATTCCATGAGTCATTATCGTTGCAGGGATCACTTCTGGCATTAAAAATCATTAGACAAAATGTATTTGTTCAGTATTATGGTATGCTTGCCGGTAATGGCTTATTTGATATGATAACACAGGGAATCGGGGTGGTGAACATTTGACCTTAAAATTTAGCCTTTCACAGCTTGGTTTGCACTGTTTCAATCTTATTTCTGACTTCCTCGAGGAGAACATTTTTAGTTTTATTTTTTTGTGAAATGTCACTTTAAGTATTCTTCCAGAACCAAATTCTTTTAAACCAAACAGCATAGAATAATTAAATTCTCACATTCACCAAGAGCTGTAAGGGGTTTGTCGTTCAGATTTTTGCAAAGGCTTGCAAATTATATGATACGTTTTTCATTACATTTATTAGACATACAAAGGAACGAACAGTTAAGGCGTTGAGGATGAAGGTGGAAGAGTTCAAATATTCTCAACTGCAAGGGAGGCGGTGGTGAAGAAGAGGAATGTAGTTGATGAAGAAGAGTGGCAGTCCGTTGTGATATAGAGGGACAGCATAAGTAGGACAGTTTTGAAAATAAAAGGACAAGAAAGATTTACATGGTTTAGACAGAGGAGGGATGAGCGATATATCAGGAGGAGGAGGAGGAGGATGGAGCTGCCAGGCAAGTGAAGACGAGGAGTGTCAACGAGTATGTATGTGGTGAGGGAGAACATGCAAAAGGTTGGCGTGTCACAGAAAGGGTGAGATGAGACGTCTGATGGGATGACCCCTGACAGGAAAAGCCAGAAGAAGACAAATAAAACGGAACAAAAAGTCAAGACAAAGCGATTTGTGTTCTGACTCGACTCACTGTGAAACTGGCTGGAAAAGTGAGCTTCTCCTCAGAGAAGCTGGAAGCCGTGCACCCCAGCGTAGGTCTGGACAAATAAATAAAAAAAAGCAGCATCCATTATTTATTCTTCAGCACAGCTCAAACCCTGAGGGGCAGCCATCTTGATGGCGCCTGTTTTGCCCGTTTTGCCTTGGCAGGAACGTTGAACTCTATTAAGTGCTTTAGTACTTTAAATACAGAAGAGTGATTTGCGACATCTGCCTCGTAAAGTGTGAGTTTTGGGAGGCGGCCATGAAGACAGCGAAAAGCAGTATAAACCGTCGGTCCAGGATCGGTTTAAAATAACGCGCAAGCCGTTTGTGGCTTTTGCCAGCATTTCCCTTCCCTCCAGATTCCAAAATCTACTTCCACAGACTACCATGTATATTTCCTTATGTGTAACTGAGGGACCACTTTTCCAGCCTCATTGAGGCAATGCGATTGATTGATTGAGTCTGTCTGGCTTGGTTTCTTGACTCGTCACCTCTGTGCTCCATTTCTCCAGCCTCTCACTCGCACTTGGCATCACCTGGTGAGTCAACCAGGCTCAGCCTCTTATTGTGTGTGTGTGTTTCACAGTGGAAGGCAGACTAAACTTAAACACTCTTACACACACACACACATAAGGGGGGTGCTTGCTGGGGTTTCCACTCATTTTTCACCAGGGTCAGTTTTGCTCCCCGACATCCAGCTGTCACGTATTTCTTCAACCTCGGTAGCCAATCAGAGTAATCAGAAACAGGCGGATATGGGCCGACCCCACTGCTCCCGGAATATGTGCTTTGTGTGTGACAATCAAAAAAAAAGAGGAGATGGAAAAAAAAGAGGGAGGCTTTCTGCAAGCAGCACACGTGTGTTTGCACAGACATTTCTTGACTGACGCGGGATTATTATGGGTGTAAACCACAGACAGAGTGGGAGTTCCTGCAGTCTGATTGGGACCCAAACACTGTCTGAGTTGTCTGGGTGTGTGATCAACTGCTTTGATTACTGCAGAGGACACAGAGAGAACACACGAGGCTGACGTAAGGGTTCATGCAAGTAGCTGGACGCGTACGTCTGATGAATGCAGGGAGCTGAGAAAAAATAAGAAAAAGCACACACTCCTTCTGTTATTCCAATGACGTATGGCTCGATGATAACCAACACTGAAATAGCTGACCTGAATGCTGCTGGAAATACTCAAGTAAAAAAAAATATATATACATATTTTGTCCTGTCGTCTGGCAGCAGCTCAATAATTACATCCTTTGAAATGAGGCAACCCTTCATTTAGATTAGAAGTAATATCGTGAAGAGTGTGTTTTAGTTAGCAGGGTGATGCAATTAAGTAAGTTTACAATTTTAATTTATGGTGGTAAGTAGTGTTGACTAATTTTAAATACGTCTTTTTTAAAAGGACCAAGAAATGTTACAACTCATGTCAGATGTCAAACTGAAAACTGGACTAAAAAAGTCATCAAAATGTCTAAATATTCAAGGTGTACCTTTTTTACAGGGCATTTAAAAAGAATAAGAAAGATAAATAAATAAAAATCAACGTACGCTAAAAGACAAGCACATTCTAAACATGCATGCTGACTGTTGTAGAAAATACTAATGCTGCAAACAAAAAACCTGCTTTGAATTAGCATGTAGCACAGAATCGGAATGGCGCCGTCTCTACCCTGACCTCTGACCTCTCTGCACAAATGCAAGCTCTGCTTTGATTTTGCAGTTTGTTCTTTATGTGTGCAATCTTGCACTGAGTGGCGCATAAGTGCACAAAATCAGCGAAACTATTGACTCACAGGAGGAATGCAAACAGCCTATACTGATAATATTGCCGGAGGTTGTGTCTGTAAGCTAACAGCATATGTGAAGGCATAAATAGATTTAAAGATCAAGATCCTTTAAAAAAAAAAGAAAAGAAGAAGTCATCTTCAGCATCATAATTCCCAGGCTACTGTTTCCCTTTCCTCCTGTCAAAGCTCCATCTCCCATTTGTCCTGTCATTTCACCGGAGCTGATCTTGTTGTCCAAATATTTCCTCACAGTTTAAGGGGTTTTGCAGAAGGACAGATGGTATAAAAATCAAAAGGCATAATATTTCCATTTTAGTACTGGGCGGCACGCCACTTAAGACCCGCTACAGTATAGTGAGTGACAGTTAAATACAGAGACACCCTGGGCAGACGCAGGCAAGCGGCTCAAAGAGAAGACGCCCCCACATGTGAAGCGTTGCCACTCCATTACCGTTCGTGTATTTGTGCATTTGTGTGCGTGTGTACTCGCTGTAGATGCGATATTTAGTCAGCAGGTCATAAATCCAGGTCCTAGGAGACATGCAGCGTTATTGAGTCGCTTTTACGGGTATATTTGTACACTTTACAGATCAGGTTTGCAACTGACACCACGTCTTCAAGTCGACATTCAGGTTGTTCCCGTTGAAAGTGAACGGAACCGCATCTGTGAAGCCGCCCGTCACTGTCAGTCATGAGGACATGCAGTAGGAAAAGCCAGAGCAGAAGACTAACAACCTGCCACATTTGAACTTCCTTTAACCTTGATTGATTCTGCAATAATTTTTTTTTCCCAGCTCATATTTCTCTGTTCCATTAGATTTTATTCATTCATTGCAAAATAACTTTTTTCCCCCCATTCAGACTGAACTTGGGTTCCAAATATTATGTCTATATAATTGTTACCAAGATAAAAGTGCCTCATTGGGTGGCACTGTGGCATAGTGGGTGGCGTTGTTGCTTCAGATCAAGAAGGTTCCAAGTGTGATTCCTTCACTTTGGCGTTGGAGGCAAGAAAAGAACTTCCTGTTACCAGGCAGAAACCTTGGACATAACCTAAGACTTATAGTGGGCGGCCATCTAAAAAATAAACAAATATAAGGTGGCTGTAGATCATCTCCTCTACAAGAAATTAGATGGATGGTTCCTCACGTTCCCATAGAACACACAATATTTGGAATTATTAGCAATGGGTTCATGTTTTTTTCTGGCATGTGCCAGATTTTTAGCAGGATTATACAAATCATATGGGATGGATTGGGCATACGACACCGAAGAGGCCAGTAAATATTAGAGCGCCTCTGAACAAAGAGACAAAGTAAGAAGTTTGTTTCTTTTAATTCTCTAAAATGAAAATCTAATTATTTTTTCCACCAATTATATTGTATTTGTTTGGTAAAATTTGGTGAAGAGTTGGGACTTTCTTCCTGGTTTTATAAATGGGGACTTTTGGAACATGTTTGTCACCTGGGTCGAGCCACTGAACAGGTCCTAAAGAAGAACTCATCACATTTTGTTGGTGACTATATCGAACTAATAGTGATACTAACGTGATTCCAAACTCTAGGTGTAGGTTTCTCTGGCCAAGAAGTCACAATGGGTTGAGCCATCATGGGACGTTCAGCTTCAGTGACATCATGAGGCTGTCTTCTGTCTAGCTAGGGGTTCAATTCTCTACTCTTCAGTCATGGTCTATTTAACTCATGTCGTGCTAAATACAAATAATACTGCACCAGTACCGTCATGAAGAAATGCCCAACCCAAGTCATTATTTTCTTCTTCCAATATGTGCAGCTGCCTTATGACTTATTCTGCCCCAGAAACCATCTGCATGTGCATGCACCTTACGAATGAATGAACAAAACTCCACCCGTGTGGAGGCTGCAGACACATGAAACACCTCAGGGAAACACACCCAGTCTTCTCCTGATTTCAGAACTGACTTGTTAATCTGGAGGTGGATGGAGAGGTGGCTTCCAGGGAAGTTGGCAGACAACCAGCTGAACATCTTTATTAGGGGAGTTTTATATGTGCAGGTAAGTGTTTCCCTTTGGAGGATGACAAGTTAGCTGTTTCGCCCTTCTTCTAGTAATGCTGTGCTCATCTAACAGGCTGTTGGTACATGCAGTTTACAGACATTGGATTTAATGCCTGTCTGCTCATTTAATCCTAGACAAGTGTTACCACGAGGATAAAGGTCATGCTACTGTAACAAACGCCACCGGACCCACCAAAGGACGCTTGATGATTTGCTGCACATAAAATGCAATGCATTAAGGGTTAAAACATTTTTGAGGATGGTGTAAGGACAACGTGCTAATGGGCAAACAAGCCTTCGGCAGTTTTCCGACTATTAGGGTTTCAGAATTCCGGCCAGTTGGAACATTGGGCAGTCTACCATTTGCGTACACTCACATTAGCCTCTTATTTGAACTTGTGTGGGGAAATTAATGTCGCGTTTCTCCTCTGACGTCTGATTATGTGCCCTCCGGAGTATAAAGGTAAGAGAAAAAGATGTTTGTGCTCAAAATCTCAGTTTAAAGTGCGGTTGTGTTGACAGGGAACTTTGCCTCCGTTTCCCCCCGAATAGATGATCCAGGCTTACAACAGGCATCTTCATCCTCCTGCCGATGTCGCTGATGATAACCGTCAGCCGCGTTGTTCTTGTTTCCGACTGACTACTTCTGATCTGTTCACACCGTCCCGTGCTGCACGTTGCCAAACGTAGCTGCAGTTTCTCTTACGGTGAAATTATCGTTGGTGCTCGATGGAATCTTTTTTTTTTCCCTATTCTAGCACCTCGCTTCAAACATCTGAGGTCCACATGAGGCCCATCATCTGCAGACATGGAGCCTCTCCAGAACTGGGTTTGTGAGGCTATACCTGGAAACACATATCCACATCCAGAACACCCATGAGTGCACGTTTGAATCACCGCACACTGTAGATAAATACACACACACACAAACACACACACTGAAAAGATATTTCCCCTGGAATGAGTGAGATGGAAATCATTACCGTCCAGTGACGGGAACCTTGTTTTCTGGGAAATGACAGAATGTGACGCAAAAATCGTTTCTTTTTTTTTGTATTGCAGCCTCTTCTCATCCTGCTCAATTCAGCAACCCGTGTGTATCTCCACAAAACACTGATTTAAGCCAGTCTAATCATTCTTTCCTTCCCTTGGCCCTGGGCTTAGCAACTGTTGCTTTTGCATATTCATACCTGCCTCACCATCCATTCATATCTGAATCCACCGATTCATTGATTCACCACACGCCATGTTCTTTAATATATGTACTTTTTGCAGAAACATTGACTAGAAAAGAGACAAAAGTGGAGGTACAATGAACCCCTCAAACTGTACTAAGACAGGGGAACAAGTTTTGAAACGCTATAGTTCTGACCTTAATAGATTTTACAGAGCGCTTCTTCCGCTCGAGGGGAGTCAGCATGTGCAGAAAGCATCAACCAGAGGTCAGCGGCAGCAGACATTACCTTCCTCTTTGCAAAGGCCAGCATGAAATATAATTGAGTCAAACTCAGTGCGATGCAGGCTGTAGTTTCTCTAGTGTGGTAGAGGGTTAGGGTTAGCCATGCACAGACGGGCTCTATTCCAGCATTAAAGCCTGGCCCTCTGCTTATCTCTGGAGGAGGCTAGCTGGATTATGTTTCCTGTATAAGAAACGCTAAAATACGACAACTGCCGTGGAAAAAATGTAAAGATCAAGTTATAGCTTGAGATGTAAAGGAGAGAAATGTGAGGGAGGAGATGGAGCAAATCTCAACATGGTAGTGGACCTTTGTTGTCTAGACGTCCTCTAATGTATAATGGAATTCTGGATTGTCTAACCATGGGGGTACAGGGGATTTGAACATCCATCCCTATCAGGAACCATCGCCTCCCTTCTTTGGGCCTCTTTCCAGGAGACGCTGCAGAGCCTCCCCGGTGAACTCCGCTGTGCCGCTGAAAGTTATGGAAAGTCTGGGCCCCAAAGCTTGTAATTGCTTAATTGGATCCCCCTCAATCCCTCAACGATTTCCCCCCCATATCTATCCCTATCTGGCTGCGTTGAAGAGAGCATAAGGTGCGTATGCATGTGCCTGCCCATGCTTCCTGGTCACTGCTGCTTCAGGTGAGATTCCTTCCTGGCCAAGTTGTTATTCCACTTGAACTCTGCAAGTGCTATGAAAGTCAGTAGACCCTGAGGCCCCTTGGGGGGGGGGGGGTCCCGTGATAGTTCATGCCGTAAGATGGCTCGCTGTCGCCCAGAGGCATGGTTTTGAGATCTTAAAGATGTGGACTTTATTTTCCGTGCACAGCAGAGCAGTAAAACACAGAAGGGTTATCACGACTTGCGCAGATATCAATTTTCACATAAATATGGATCAGCCTGCTGCGACTCCCACTTGGTCCCACGAGACTATTACAAGTCCCAGAGGCTCCCTGCTGATTCAGTAACAGTCATCGATCCATTCAGCTCTGGCTCTGAACTGTTGAACAGATGTGCCCCAAGTCAAAGGACTTCCTCTCCTCCGAAGTTTCTGCCATCGCTGTCAGTGTGCGGAAGAGTTATGACTTATGCTGGCTGATGTCATTATGGTGCACAGGTTTACACAACAGATTGAAATACCTGCTGCATGCAGACACTTCTGTCTGTCCTCATTTTAAAGACAAGCGTCTGGATTTCTCTCTCTGCGGTCTTAACAGCCTAATGAGATTTTGTATACAAAGCTTCCTAATGCATGTCATCACATGCTAAAAATCCAGCACTTCTCCTTCTAGCGCCGCTAACGGCATCGCTATAAAGGATTAACCAGCTTCTGGTTTTACTTTGCTGCGAGTGACATCATCTTGTAATCTCGGAATAGAATTTAATGATCCAGTGATAATGAGATTAACAGTCTCTTTTTCTTTGTTTTCTATTTTATGAAAAATGTGGCAGGAAAAAAAAGAAAAGAAGCGATGACAGCAGTCCGACTCAACGTGGCCGGCACCATTAGCCATCTCAAAAAGAGTCTAAGGAGTGAGCTCATGTGTAATTTACCACATGGTGCACAAACCCAAATGGAAGGTGTTGATAGCAACATTATGGATGATAAAAGAGCCCAGAGGATGTTTTCTATACACCAAAGGGATGTATTAACGCCACCAAATGAAGTCACCATTCCTCTCTTTATATTCGGCTCCCGTGATGGACAGTGCAGGGATTCTGTCTTTTCCACCACCCACTGGGATTCATCACAAGTTTCCAATCCATTCATGCAAAGTCAGTACCCAAGTCTTCATTTTCCGCTCATTAAAAACGGGCTTTAAAACCTCTCAGATCATCACATTTCTTATTCTCAAACAACGCAATAGTGTGTCGACTCAGCATTTCCTCCGCTTCCCACATTTGTTGCAGCGGGATTCCGGAGGTGCACTTCGCAAATCCCACGATACGATCATTATGGTTGGAACCCAGGGGTGTTTCATGTGTTCTAGTATGCATGTCGCCATTCTACACTGTAAACCTTTATTAATTCTTGAAATTATGCCAATTCATCCATCCATTGATTGATCTATCCACTCTTTAATGAAAGCTTTAAACTCCTCCTGATTGGAGGCCGGTTGTGATTTTTGGTCCAGGGCGTCGTGTAAATTTGTACGATCACTTGGGGAGGGGGGGGGGGGGGGGGGACGAGTGTTTATGTTGGAGGTTCAGTCACTAACAGGCGTAGATGTGAGGTCCTGCTCCTGATATAAAGCTGTGATACTGGCCACTCTAATAGCTCCTCTGTTTACATTACCCCACCCACCCACACCTTGGCTTTGACAATAATTTTCCCCACTCCACACCGCTCGCTGCTCATGTTGATGTTAGCGGTCTGATGGAAATATTTTACAGTTCTTAAATTAATCGGAACTGACTGATAAAACAATATTTAAAAAAAGGCTTATTTCAATGCAGTGAGCGGTAAATGATATATAAAGTCCTACACACTCTGTGTGTACTATTTCTATGGCCGTTTCTACATTCTAGATAATGTGTTAGATGTGGACTAACGTCTGCAGAGACAGTAGTTATAACCAGACAGGTTATGATGTAATCTCTCCTGAAGTGGCTCTAGTCATTACTTACCAGCATGAGCTGGTCTGGCTCTGACTGGACTACAAGCCCCTTCAGAATAAAGTTCATGCTGCGTTGCATGCTCATAAATGGCTAAACCCTAAAAGTACACAGTAAGCCTATAAATTAGTTCCAGACTGCCCTGTCATGACCGAGCGACACAAACACACACACACACACACACGATTACCTTACAGAAACACGACAGAGTAACAACTTCATACCTGCAGGCAGTATATTGAAAGCAAGGCCTTATGGGATTCCAGGTTAAAATGTTCTACTCTAAATAATGAAGAATTTCTCCTGTAAAGTTTGTTTTTTAAAAGTCAATGATACAACAAAGTAGTGAGAGTCCAAATCTTTGGTCTGTATCTGCTGCAGAGAAAAATCATGATCGGATCCCACTTCATAGATACTAAACAAAAACAAAATGCATCTTGGCGTGACCTTTCCACGCCTTAATTGTGGGAGAATTATCCCAGCAGTTTTAGCTGTGCAGTTTTAATTCCACAGGCCATACAGGGATGACATGGCACTGGTTGGATCGTGTCAGAAAAACAGGATATACAGATTAAATCTGAGAAACGTTTTTTTTCCCCCCTGACATCTGTTTATGATTCAGGGACGTTGCTCAACGTGTAGCCACCACACAGCCAGCGGTGGTTTAACAGATGGAGTGGAACAAAGGCCGCTTTTTACTCGGTGTCAGGGATTATTATGGAAAAACTCGGATTGAATGACTTAATTCCACTGTTTTAGTTTTCGTGTGATTTGTTGTCATCCATATCTCCACCACCGATATAAATCGCAGGAGCCGGAACTCAAGCTTGTATGCATCACATTGTCTTCAACAGAGCCTCATCTGAAGTCACAGCAATTTGTTGCAGATCTAAAAGCGGTCTGCACAACTAAGATTGAATATATGTTCACCACGATATCAGATGTGGTGAATTACATGCAGGATGTAACCATAGGCTGTCTGCATGTCTCTCTGCTTCCATGCACAGACTGAAGCTGCTTCAGCTCTTTAGTCTCTCTTAAGGCAGGATGTCAATAAACTCACTGATCCAGCAAGACAGAGGAAGGCTTGGAGGCGCTTGATGGAGGATCTCGTGAGTTGAACACACACACACACACACACGTGTTGACTACATTCTCTGAGTGTAGGGTAATCAGCATCTCACTTGAATACAACGCTTCTCATGATGATGCCAATATTCAATAAACATTATTGAAAGAATCATTAGGGTGTCCCACATCCAGAGTTCCACAGATACCAACACCCAGAGCCCTGCAGGCCTTTTGTCGGCTAGCCTCTTAAGCCTTTAAAGGGGTGGTGGGTTTAAAGCACCAGTCTGGACAGGCAGCATAGTGGTGTGTCCCCTGAGCACAGAGACATGAAAGACTCCTCAGGGGAAGAGGACAGGACTTGGATCATGTGTAACATGATCTGGAATAGCGAGGGATGATGTCATAAGAAAAGACCCAGGTGTGTGTGTGTGTGTGTGTGGGGGGGGGGGGGGGGGGGGGGGGGGTCACACACATACGTGTGTGGACTGATATATGCAGGGAATACAGCTGGAACTGAAAGCATTTGAATGTGCTCAACTGAAGTCCTGCTAATCTGCTTCACTGTATTTGTAGTTCCGCTCCGTGTTTTCTGTTGTTAATCTTTTCCCTAAATATTTAATTAGAATACATATAGGAAAACGCGTAAACTCTCTGTGGTCTGGTTCGAATTAAATGGCAAAATCTTGTGCGCTCATTTCAGGGAATCAGAATAGCAGTTTTCGCATGTGGAAACTTCTCTCCCACATATAGTTAACAAAGGAAAACCTCAAAAAACAAAATGTGTTACTCATATTTCACTTGAAAAGCTCTGTCTTTCTGTTTTTAATCTATTATCAGCACAATGTTGACTGGTGAAATCTGGATCATGGGACCGCCTGGAAGGGCAACAATGTGGTTGAGAAGGGGTATTGGGGCTGGGGTCCCTTTTCATAGCCAGCAGGTGTCGCTGTTGCGGAGAAAAGCTGCACACGGCCCAGTCGTCGAACATATTCAGTGTGTGTAATTTGTTACAACAATGAATATGCTGTGCAGACTGAAGTAAAATATATGTGGTGTACTTAAAGGAGTTTCTGGGAGTTCCCACAAAAAGAAAAAATAAAGAAAATGGTCATTTATTTCCATTAAGCTCAGTGACAGAATGTTTGACCGTTTGGGCTCGGGGTTTTAAATACTTCCTGTAATAAAAAAGAGATAAAGGCAGGATTCTCATCAGGTATGAAACCCAGGAACAAAATTAAATTGGGCCAAATTTGTGATAAAGCTGGCAGAATTCATGCCATTTATTTGACCACAGCAATGGACAGAATAATTGTAAAGGCCTTCATGGGCAGTATTTACTGCAATAGTCAAGTCGTTGTGGACCTGAGTCCAGATGGTTTTAAAACAGGCACATCTGGATGCTTAAAACGCAGCATCCACTTACAGCCTTACAGATGTAGCATGCAGAGGAGAGGCTGACATGCAGCATCAATTATTGTAGCATTTGTCGATAGATGGAACTGATTAGACACATGCATGTCTCCAATGTTGCTAAATTATCAACACATGGTATTGTGAAAACGGCAATAACTCACTAATTTATGTTCGTGTCTAAACAACACAAGCTTTAAATGATTTACAGTCAGCACCAACAAATATAAAAAGAAGATCAGCTGGTGTCAAAGTAAGTTTGATGCCTTCTATTCACGATTGAGTGACACGTGATGCTGCTCAGTTGTATCTAAGCTGCTGATCAACATGCAAAACAGACATGATGAATCACGCTAGAAGGCAATAAAACAAAGCGTGTGCGAAGATACAAGCAGCTGAAACAAGAGTCAGATGTTTGGGCAGGTCCTGAGACTCAACGGGGTCTCCTATGTTCAGACACTCCATTGTTCAGACAGCATATAGTTGTTTTCACCTTTTTAAATTGACACTTCATAATCCAAAGGAGAGTCTGGGCAAGTCCGGTGTTTGAGTCGTATGCAAATGTAGGATTAGGGTTAGCCAAGGGCCATGCAAGTCACCAGCCGAATTGCTTGAACATGGGGGCGTCTGGGCAATGTCGTCAGACCCTTTCACACTGTTGACATGTCCGCCATCCGGTACGAGAGAGCTCCTGATCAAATCTGATTTAAAATAAAATGTATGAGGACCCACCACTAAGGATGAAATGGAGCCACACCGTCCTTCAACTCCCACACTGGACATCTGCTGACAGAGGTGTTGCGTTACACGCCAACGTAAGATTTAAAGAGGTGGTTATGGGTAAGGTTTGGCATGTTTGCAGAGAGCTTCTCATGTGGGGCTTTTCCATGCACATGAGCTAACCTGGCTTGACTGATTCCGAGGGATTAGCCTCTCTCTATTACGGGTTAGCCAGCTGAATGCATGTGTTTAACCGATGACGTCTTACGTCAATGACAGTTACAAGCAGTGGATTGATGGACTTTATAGTCTGCAACATCTGAGATCTCTGTATACTGCAAGGGCGAGTGCAAAATCTGCTAACGCAGTCAGAATTATCTATCATTCCATTACTTAAACGCCTTTCTCCCAAAGACACGTAAACTCCCAAATTTAAAGCTATAACTCATCCCCAACCGAAAGATCACGAAATGAGCTTTCTTCTCTGACTTCAGACGGGATTTCTCCTTCAAGCTTGGGTCCAAAACCAGAGGCCCGGGAGCTTGAGGGTTCTGTGCAGGATCTTAGCTGTCCCTAGGACTGCGTTCTTTCTGGACGGAGCTGTTGGACGTTGTTCCTGGTATCTGCTGGAAACACGCACCCTACAGGATCTTGGCTCGATTGTTCTCGACCGCCTTTGGAGGTCTCATGCATCTGGACTATGGGGCCTCCGTACTCGGTATCTGCCTGACTCGACTCTGCAGCATCATCAGGCCGTGCTTGTTGATGTATTTCACAGTGTTTCTTTTGGAGGGAGTCCTGAAGGGAATGATTTTTAAATCCGTCTACAGTGCCCCGTTTCTACAACTTTACCAACCCCAGCTTTTGACAAGAATTTGACACGGTGTAACAGATAAATCAGATATTTGGAGATGGGCAAGGTGAAGCGGGACAAAGCTTCAAACCAAAGACATCCAGTTTTAAGCTGCAGAAGTAGGTGAGAGACCTTTAAAAATGTAATGTCCTGTATTGAGTTACATTTTGAAACACACTTAATGGAGGCGGTGGAATGAGGACTGTCAATGGTTGGCCTCTCTCGGTAAGATGTCACCGCAACCCTCTTGATGTGAGATGGACAGTCTTTGGCCCTTCTAAGTAGATGGTCCATCGCCACCACCAAGTACCACAACTCTGAACTTGTAATGGAAATGGTTTTAATGGGTATGGATGGTGTTGCCAAAGAAAAAGCCCCAATGGTGGGTGAGTGATGTGTTTTTTCCCATGACGCGTCAGCTGCTCACTGTGCAGTTTTTACAGATCTGTTGTTGGACTTCTGTGCTAGTCACAGTTTGTCCATAACGAACACCTTGATCGAGCACAGGAATGTCCATAAGTGCACGTGGCACCAGGACACCCTAGGGTGGAGGTCCATGATTGACTTTGAAGATGGATGGATGGATAATTATATCAGAAGTTCTGACAGCAGAAATTGTCCCTCACACTTTCCAACACAGCTTGTTTCTGTGACACAAGCATTGCTTTTCGACAGCTGCAAAACTCTAAAAGGTATCTTGAGGTGGAAAACGCAGCAGAGATATTTGCTCTGAAAGTTCTTCCTGCAAAAGACGCTCGTAAAGCGACTCTTTTCACTCCGGTCCAAACAACCCAGCCGCTCAATAAAAGTGCTTCACATGTGGTCGACCTAATGATCTCCACCACTGGATGCTTTCCATTGTGACTCAGGATGAGGAGGGAGAGAATCAATAAAAAAATATATCTCCATCATTTAAAAACAAACAAACAAAAAAGTTAACTCACACAGATGCAGAATCATCGGTTTAACTAATCTGACTCGTTTATACTAGTTTAACAATGAATGAACCTTTAAAGCATATTGTATATAAAATAATTGAGTAAGCACGTATCTGAGCAATCGTCACAATTATTCAACTTGGTTGTTTATATGATTGATTATGCCATAACAATATATATATATCCCCAGCTGTGTGCCCAGGTGACCAATTATAATAAATGCTGTTCATTATTCTTTAAAGTGAGCGTTCAACTCTTTTTTTTACCTTTTTAAAGGTAAAGGTTTTATACGTAACAAACAGGGACTACAGTCGTTGCACAAACTACACAAAGGATGCCAAATGCATATAAACCAAACTTTACTCTATTGGACGTTTAAAATTAAAGTCTCCAGACCTTGAGAAACATTCCACACATTAGATAATGTAATGGGAGAGTAAACTCCACCACAATCACAACGCTAGCTCCAGTTGCTCTGAACACTAAACAAGTCTCATTATTTAAAGTAGTCAGAAAAAGGAAACGCAGCAACTCACGAAGGCTTAAATATTTACATCTTGTCCCCAGAATGATTCAGTGGCGCGTAGACGTAGAGGACTTTGGATGATTGTTGCTTGATTAACTCCACTCGGGGAGATAATGGCGTCGGTAAATTGTTTATGAGAGAGGTCATTATCAGCCGGGAGCTTCCTGACATCAAGGGGAAACTGTTGATAGAAGATGCTGCATCCAGTCCGTGTTCCCAGGCATCCTGTCACACAGGAAATGTCCTGGGAGGCTGAAATCAGATACATTTATTTATGGTTGAGTTTTTTCCTTCTGATTTCAGTCATATTTTTGAGCAGAATATTAAACTTCTCTCCGGGTTCTCCGGCTGCCCTACCGAAAATATGCAGTGAATTTGTCGTGCTAAATTCTCCATTTGTGTGTGAATTTACTGGGGGTGTCTCAAGGGTGTACCCCACATCTTTCCTGTAGACTGCTGGGACCCAGATTTCGGATTAATTGGATTTGAAGTAAATCCAGTACAATGAGCTCAAAAATGTTTAAACAAGTGAGCTTGTTTTGAAGAATTGAAAACTTCTGCGTGAATCCCACGTCATCTCTTTACTTTTTATGCAGCATTTATCTATTGTGCAAATATTGACAATATCAGCTTCAAAGATCAATACATGTCTGCATTTATCCACAAATCCGATAGAACAACTCTGACTGGTACAGAAATTATCATGTTGGATCAGTAAATGGAGCTGAATTTCTAACTTTGATATTTGCCTTTTTGGATTCTATGAACCAAATCAAACATTTCATGGCATTGCATGATGCTCTGAGAATGTGCTCAGCTTTTATGTGGCTATGCACTGCCTGTATGATGCAGTCACAGGAACAGCTGGACCAAAGGAATGGAAAAACCTGTGGACAAGCCAAACCTCATGTATCGCCTTGTGCCCGGTGTGAAGCCGTCTGTCTTTGATCCAGCGGATGTGTGCCCTCCAACCAAACCACAGCCCTGATGAATGCACATGCAAAAGAGCTGGCCAGTGGAAATAGCATCTTTATGATAGTCAAGGAATTCAACATGAATAATTTTTCTTTTACTTCCGAGTGACAGCAGGCCACATACAATCTGGACCTTTCGCCATCTGCAACATTTAAGATGTTTCCATAAGCAGATGCATCGGTGCAAATTTCAGGATTGTGTCCTCCCTCTGTTGTTGATGATCTGTTGATGAAGTAAAATTCCTTCCAGTGCCACTACTGACAGCTGGATGTGCCACATATGACTATTTCTTTGGTTAGTGAGAAAAGGAGTCCAAACAATTGGGAGTTCCTTTGGTTCATTATTATAGGGAATGGATGATTTAGGGTGTTTAACAGAAGAATGAAGATCTGTTCTTTGTACTGGGACACAACAACACAAGGAGCAAAGTAGCCCAACAACTGACTCCAAAGTCTTAATATATGCAGATTTTATATGAGAGATTGATCATATTTTGGAGGACTATTCGGTGCCAATTTTATATATTAGTCCACTTTATGAGAGGTAAAACACAAATGTAACTTCTCTCTCTGCGTAGACCTCTGGAAAATGCTAAAGCATCAAACATTTCATTGCTAATTACATTCTACAGCCATTTGCTGGCCTCAGGATCTGCTTACATCAGTTTAATTAGATTGTTTCCATATCGTTTACCACCAAAGAAGAGGAAACAACACACACACAGACACACACACACTCTGTAACAGCCAATGTAAAAGTGTTTGTGTGACTGCATCCTATCCTGTAACATCCAGATGACCCAGATGTGTTCATGGCCCTCATAGTTCTGTAACAGAAAGGTGAATATGAGGGAGACTCGTGTTTGTAGACAGAGAAGATTGCCCTACAGGCCTAAAAAAAAAAAAAAAAATGTAATGGCAAATGGCCGATAAAATGTGAATCAGATGGGAAAATGATTACGGTACATAGTAATTATCCAAGAAGACATCTGAGATTATCTGGTGGAAAACTATGGCTGGTGGCCAGCAGCTGTGTGTCATTTGAACTTTTTGCATGTAAACAGAGTCCATTTTTTGGGGGGTGGGGGGTAAAAATGATTCATCAAAATGCCAGGTGATCACATCTGGAAGCAAGTCTGCACCAGAACAACAGTCTTCTCAAATTAAATGCCAAACATCAGTTAAGATTACTTGGGTTTTGTAATGCAGAAAGTATTCTGAATGTTTGCGTGAGCTCTCAACTTTCAAATTAGCATCCCAAGACAGATAGCAGATGGGTCGATGCACAACGGAGAAAAGTTTAATGAGAAACATCAGCATTTGGAAAAATGTGTATTGCCTTTCACTGCAAATGCTGCTTTGTATAGTTCTAAAATATTTCAAAAGTTAAACTGCTGTATTGGCATTACAACTCAGTATATTGTTCTCATAAATGTGGCATTCATATTCATCAATTGACTGAATTTATAGTTCCATTTCAATATAATTTTTATGATGGGAATTTGAACTTAATGTCTTTTTACTGTGATTTCAATCGCAAACGGAATTTTATTGACGTTCTATAAAATGCATCCAAATTGAATTCAAGAGGCGCTAACTGGCATATCGACCTCAAAAATTTTAAACTTTTTCCAAAAAATTGAGGTTCAGTTGACGCTTTTACAACCCATTATTTTTAATTGTCCAGTTTTAAGAGGAAAAATCGGTTAAAACTTGAATAAATAAATAAATAAAAAGATGACTGCTACCATTTATCCACATCTGCGTACAGTCAGGGATAACTTTAAAGGCCATAACACAAACAATGGAAATCATTATCAATCATGCTAAATAACAGGGTTGTTTATTTTTATTTTATTTATTTATATATATATTGTACACCAAAGAGCGAACGCCCCTTGGGAGTGTGTTCACCAGGTGGAGTTGGTGCACCTGCTGTGTTGTGCGTATGCTGGGGACAGTGGGACAAGGAAGAGGAGGAAGACGGGTGCACCAACAGTGAGAGAAGAAGAAATGGAAGAGTTTAGAATTGAGTGTTGAGACTTTGAATGTGAGGATTTAAAAAGTCAGTTAAAAATACACATCAAGTCCGATTCACTTTTACTTTTCATGGTTGGTGTGTCAAGATACCAGGCACCATTTAGACCCTTTTGATGCTGATCCAGATCAGCATGTGGATGTTGTAAATCCAGTGCTTTTCTTATTTATGTATTCATTATTGGCCTCTAAAGGTCGTGACAAATGTATCCTTCTTTATATGAGTTGAATAGGAGACCGATGGATGAATAAGCCAAGCCTTTTATTAGTCGTGTTTGTTTTGGATCAGTAGAACTTCCTCCAATTCGTCTGTTCCCAGTTCCGAAACACAACTGCTGCCCAAACGCAATGAATATAGCAGAACAACTCAAAACAGACATCTTCACAAACGTAATTCAACCTTTTAACCAGAAAGTGAAAAATATGTGCAGTGAAGGTATACGGTTGCAGTGGAAATGCTATTTTACCACGTGTACCAGCAATAGCTGAAGATCAAATTAGATTTATAAGCTTTTTAAATGAGTTAGACCAGGCTGCACCGTGAGCTGTATTTCATCACTTCCTGAAGGAAGTGCTATAATTGACGAAAGACCTTGCAGGCCGGAAAGGTTCTGACAAGATGCAAAACATAGGCAAACATTGGAAGAAAAATACCAAGGAAGTATAACGTATGCTTCTGCCTAATCTGCTTAAAGTGCAATTGTCATATATATTCCTAGTAAACACTGTAAATAGTTTGTCATCTTCATTCCTTTTGAGACTTTACTTTTTGGCAAATTTGAAAAATAAAAGTTTTTCAAATCATTGAAATGCTGACCTCAGTTTGTGACATTTGTATCCTGAAACGCGGCGGCATCATCTCTGAAATTCAAAGCATAGCCTAAGAATGAGAAAGCATAACAAAACCTGTAGAAACGTGCAGGCCATGCTCAGAGTTATGTACGCTGCAATCAGCACTTAATCATTTTGTAGGGTCGATTCCCAGCTTGTTCGCTCATGCGTCTCTGTTGAACAGGCAGAGCAGCCCTTTGTTGTGGGGGTCTCCACACTCCCACGTGGACAAGCCTGCAAATGTTGCCAGAAAAGAATGCGTCAAGCGCAACTAAAAGAAAAAAATGATTGGAAAGTTTGCAGAGCATATCACCGCATGATAAGCATCTAAAATTAAGGGCAGAGAAACCAATAATTACACGTGCTCTTTAATTTGAAGCTCTGTTTGGTTTCTAAAGCCTCCACCGAGGACACCTGCCAGACAGCAACACAAGCTGCACCAAACACAGGCCATTTCAAACATGAAAACGCAATGTGCACCTTTGTCCAATGAAACTGCTTCCTCAATGCAAAATGTCAACCCTTAAGCCTTGAACGTAGGAAGAGGCTGTCACACCACATATTTCCCCGTCTATCCCCAATAATATTTTGATCCTCAGACCTTTCCTTGAGCCCTGCCAACACATTTTAATTTTAGCCTTGAGCCACTATGGAGAGGCTTGTAAAGGTGCCCATCATGCACATCATCTGGATCCAGAGAAATGAGCAATAAAACATCTGCTATCGCATTCCGCGTCCTTAGATTACTGAACAGAGTTTGGCATCGGTGGTGGAAATCACAAAGGAGGCGAAACAACAAGCACGTGTCAGGGATAGGATGGAGGGGTTCCCTTCTCTCGAGACGTCTTCCCTTTGCCTTGTTTTTCTTTCTTAGGTGCAGCTGCTTTGAATTTCCTCTGGAGGCTGTGCAAAAGCAGGCGTGATCTTCAATTATTATGTGGGTTTTGTCTACATTTCTTGACGGCCAGAGATAAAAAAATATAAATAAAATGAATCTGCATCTTTGTTGATTAAAGGTATATATAAAAGTAGTACGTGTCAGAGTTACTCCCTAAAATGTATGTGGTTTCAATTAGAGGACCTTGACCTCTGTAAATGCTAGTGGTTTGTTATGATGTGCTAAATGTGCAGAGCTTACTGATGATTAGTTAGTGTGGGGCAGGGCAGGGACCCCTCTCACCCTGGACACAGACGTCTTGACCCTCTCCCCTCAGGCAGGAGGCTACGGCCCATCTGAACCAGAACCTCCCGCGTCTTCCCCTCTGCTATAAGACTCATGAACAGTTTTTCCTTGTGTAGTGTTGACCTTCCATACAAATTACGGACACCAGGCAACCTCTCTAGCAACGAGCTACAGCTGCCAAATTCTCTGCTTATTACACGCCTACATTTCTGCCTCAAGCATGAGCTGGACAGGTTGACTGCTTTCCATCTGAATCATCAGAACAACCGCAGCCGTTAAGCAGTCGATAAGGAAGAACAGGTAAACTGATAAATGATTGCCTTATTTTCCGGCATCATTTCCTGGTTTCCTGTTCGGATGAAAGAAAAGGGAACGATTGGGAACATCTGCAGGCCGCGATTCTCCACATGAAATTATATTGAAAACAATTATCCATTCAAAAATTTAAATTGCATTTAAATTAGCATGGGCCTTCTTAGTCAGGATGAAATGTTTTGTAACATTTTCACCAAATTTAGTGGGTGTCAAATTCCAGCTCGGGCAGCACGGTTCTCTCCGGGTTCTCCAGCTCCCCACATCACCAAAAACATGCAAATTAGGTGAATTGGTGACACAAAATTGTCCATAGGTGTGAGTGTTAAGTATGAATGAATGTATGTGAATGAAAATCCAGCTCGTGTCTCTACTGATTATTGGTTCAATCCCCTTCTGGACCGTGTTTGACTGCTTCCTAAACAGCACTGAGGTGCACGGGCTATTTTAAATAGAAGTTTAGCGACATGACTCCCAAAGCAAACAAAGAACTATATATCTTACACATCTGCAGAAACTCTTAGAGAGGCTCATGCACACGTATTTTGAAAGTCCTGATAGTTCCTAAACTCGAGAGCCAAACTAAGCCATCTCCGTTGTATTCCGCTGCGATCACCTCAGCCCGTCGACAGAAGAGTGGAACTGATGAGGATCATTAAAAATTATTATGCAGAAAATACAGTGCATGGCATTATAAATGTCAGTTCTACTACTACGCCCAGAGTAAAAACAGAAGTTACTATTCCAAAGTGGCTGCCTGTCTCTGTGGCTGAAAGTTTAAGCATTAAATTACAGAATATTTTCCCCATCCTGTCAAAGAGGAATATGCTGCCATTAGGTCGTATCAAGTTTATGCTCTCTTGCTGCAAAAAATGATTGGAAAAATCAAATAATGCCAACTCTTCCCCCCCCCCGAATAAAAAAACACCACAAGCTCAAAACAAACTAGAAAGTGAAGACATGTTGGACTCGGGAGGCTCAAGCTTTTAAAAATCTGTTTGATGCGTTTTAGTCATGTCCATGACACTTATCAGTGAAACGCTAAAATAATTATTATAATACAACTATGTTTTCCAACATGGCTGAAACCAAGTCATGTATTAGTATATGAGCAAATTATAATGTGTATTCTCTATCTTCTCCTTTCACTTGTATCTATTGCCTGAATATTCGGTAGTTTTTAACTGTGAAGTTGTTCGTGGTCTTTTCAGACTTGTGAAGAAAGCATACAGATGGCATGGAGCCAAAATGCAGATGCACAGACTGACAGTAGAGCAACAGAAGGGCTTAAGCCAGAAAAAAAAAAGAAAGGTTGGGACGTGAGTCGTAACTGTGAGGTTCAACGGGCCGGCAGAGGACTGAGGGATAAGAATGCAGGGTGACGAAGGGAATGAGGAGCAGGTGTGACAATCAGAGCAGGTGTGACAACGAGAGGGAAAGAGTTCAGACACAGAACACAGGAAATAATGCAACACATAAAGGCAGCGCATGGAAGCATAAAATAATACAAAGAAAACACAAAAAGGACAGTATTAGACAAAAAAAAAACCTCACTCAATCTTAATAATACTTCATTTGATCTTTGACTTTGACTGGAAATCCACGAGACAGTTCTTAGATGTGAATGGTCAATGAGGCACGGACTTTTCTTGGCTTTTAATCTGAGTTGCTTTCACAATACAGTCAAATTTGCATTTTCAAAATTCATTTAACGCCCACAAAACGGAATTGTAAATGAGATAATCCTAAAATAGTGAATAGCAGAAGAAACCGGTGTTCCCTATGCTCCCTGAACATCCTTCTCTTCCTCCCCTAACCATTTGTCTCTGCTTGGTGGAATTTTGTGCTGACTGTGTCCATTCGTCCTCTGGGCTCTAATTGAGATCCAGCTTGACTTCACATCCAGTTGAGGCGTTTCCAGCGTCTCTTGTAAGCCTCAAGCAAATCTCCTGCAAATACAAGCGTTCCAATATACCGCGTGAGAGAAAATAATTTAGGAAAAATATGTTTGCACTCGGCTGTGGGGTTTGGGGAAAGGATTAGACGGGAGCTAATATATATTAAGAATGTCCAGAATGTCAGATGATAGTTTAAAAAGACAGGAAGGAGATAAAGCAACCAGACGTCAGCGTTAATAGGAACCAGCACATGATTTGGCTTTTAAGAAAGAACACAACTGCATTTAAACAGAATCAGTATTCCTTCCGCCAACTCTACTCACAAGGATTAACCTTAAACTTAAAATTCAACATCAAAGTTAATTTAACACAACTTTGGATCTGCAGTCTGTATGGGAGACATGCTTCTTCGATGCCTGCCCTGGTTTGTGTGGGTGTTTAGGCCAAACTAGGGGCCAAGATGGCTTGAGTGAGCGGCGATGATCATTGAATGTGTTTTAATTTGCAGCTTTATAAAATAAAAAAAATGGAGAAAGATTGATGTCAAGAGAGACAATGGAGGATTTTTGGTTAAATAGAAAGGATTATATACTTCAGAAACTCATGAAAGAGATGTCTCTCCTTCAGCTTTGATCTGTTTTGATAATGTTGTCCACAATGAGCTGCCGTCAACTCAATCCCACCAGCACGTATTCCGGAGAGGAAACAGTTCTGAGAGACCAGGAGACGTGTTGTCCAATCTCTGGGGCAGACCCGGATAAGCGCAAGACGACGAGACGAGACACCAAATGTTCCTCCTTTGTGATAACTGTGAGGTAGAATTTGCATATAGAGCCCAACAGAAACCGTCAAGTGACTTTAATTCCCCGATGAATCTTTTAAACAAACAACCGAACATTGTTCTGTTAGGCAACAGTCCATAAAGTACGCAGCTGTTCTGCAGGACTTGAAAAGATTCACAAGAATCCCACTCATTGAAAACATTTTCCATGTGACCCGGTCTCCTAAATCTTAATCGTAATCTTTCTGGCAACCCAGTGAACTAAGGTAATGCTGCTTTCCTCTGTTATCATTTAATATCCTTTTGGTGCATGACTATAATTATATGGCCAGATGCAGGACTGAGGGTGTGTGTGTGTGGGGGGGTATAAGCTCTGTGGTCCATTTCCAGATGCCAGTTCAGAGAGATCGCACGATCTGTTTACATTTGATGCAGTTCTACACAATATACCTGTTGTTGAAGAAGAGCCACATGTGTACTCGTGCTTGCTTATCAAAAGCATACAGATGGGAGAATGATTTCACACACAATTGCACATGCCTTTGTTTTGGTTTTTGTTTAACAGCTCTGGTCAGTGGTGGTTTGTGAATGAGGACAATGTCCTCTCCGTGCCAGAGAAGGATGTTGTCTCACTGACCGATTGGGTTTTTTTTAAGCTGCAACATGATCAACTTTGTGAAAATAAAAACGCATAGCACCTCCATCCAAAGATTTGGCATCTTCTGCCCCATCGTTGGATTTGATTATAAAGGGAAAGTCAACTATTTATTTGAATAAACAAAGGGATCATGTAGTAGTTGGTGCAGTGAGGAGGGAAAGCACATGCAGAATTTGATCCCAACAACAAAGAACAGCTAACGAAGGACATAACTGTGGCAGGAAGGAAAGCGACCCTCGTGATTAGTGATTAGTTTTACTGTATCTTAAAATTGCAATGCATTAACTAAATATATATTCTGTTCATAAATATACTGTCAATTAAAAAGATGGCTTAGTTTTGCTTGTAAATTTGGACATATTTAGAACATATTCACTGATATGAAAGTATCAGTTACACTATAAAAAAAAAGTCTGGTTAAGTTTTCCCCTTGACACACAGGTGATGTCACAGCTTGAGGCGGGCCTGTGCTTTTTCCATGCACTAATTTCTCTTGTCTTCCAGATCCTCCTCCTGCAATCAGATCATTCCGGTCGCCTGTGCTCCTAAACTCACCTGCAGCTAATCTCTCATCAGCCCTGACTGGATATATGCTCAGATCAGACGACACACCCATGCCAGATCGTTAGTGGTGATTCCTACCTTCAAGCGGTCCAACTGACTCAATGTTGATAAATGTTGCTGTGTTACATACAAGCGATCACATCTATGATTAGCAGAAACACACAGCGACAACATTTTATCCTGGTGCCTGAGCCCTAGAGTGCGAACATATGGCTGGTTTTGGATCACAGAGGTTAGCTTGCCCACAACGTTGGTTAACCAGCTAGGCCCGTCACTAGTCACCCACATGGACACCAGACCACAACCATAATCACAGCTGGCTTTTGTAGGACCACATGGTGTGATGAAAGCCTTCACTGTTCATTGTGCACCACAATTATGTGGCAAAAATTACTTCACAGCACAATAAGAGCATTAGTAAATAGATTATTGAAGAAGAAGAAGGCTTTAGTTCTGTCATTGTTAATGTTTGGATCTGACACACACGACATTCATTTTAAATGCAAATGTGTGAACACAGCACTAATTATTTCAGTTATTACTTACACAAAGCAACAATCCAGCATGTGTTCATTATGGCAGACCCTCCACTCCAGCGTCAGCAATCCTAAGAAGATTAGAGTCACACAGTTTCTAGTCCCAAGTGTCATGCGTCTCTCTGATGAAAGAGCAGTGTCAGCGTCATCACATACCTGTAAACACCGTCCAAAATCTGTAGATCATTTGCACTTAATGTGGTTCTTGTGGTGATCTGTTCCTCAGGTGTATTTTATTTCCAGTCTTTATCATCCTCATTATGCGTTGTCCATGATCTCATGAAGGGGCCCAGAACGACAGGAATCAGGCTGTGAATAAACAAGGTGTGTCTATCTACCACATCGCGGTCGACCTCTCTCCTTCATAACACAACTCACAGTCCTCTACCGCTCAGCAAGAGGCAATATAAATATCATTTTGTAATGGTAGATTTAAAAACAAGAAGTGTCACATTATTAAGAGTCATAATTCAATTGTTTTGCTCATGGTTTTTATTCTACCCCTAAAATATGCATCAAATCAGAAGTGCCTCTCTTTAAATCGGGCTGTAAATGATTTGACTAATAAATCCGTGGCAGACATCTTCATGTTGTGATTGGATCAGTAACTGGGTTGTCTTTTGAAGCAAATGTTTTATTCTGGTGAAAACACACCAGTGATGTCAATTACGCCATGAACCATCTGAATGTCTCTATTTGTTGCTTTGCTCTTATGGAGAAGAAGCCAGCATCATGAGGTCTTGCAGAATGCAAACCTTCGCCCAGGACGTAACATTTGGAAGGTTTATCCTAATTTTTGATGTGTGCTTTACAAATAAAGAATTCCACTCGGAACACTGGGGAAACCGAAGCGAGGACAGAGCCTGATGTCCAACATGACAACGAACTGGCACCAAGTAATCGGAGTGGCCAGACGATGACAAACAGATGGCGCAGAGGAGACAACTGGGTTCAGCAGGAAACAATCACACAACACTCACAGCAGAGGGAAAGCATTCAAGAGGCAAAAGCAGGTAAAGCACACGGAACAAAAATAGATAACGTGCAACAATTCAAACAATGAGCTTGAAACAAAGACCACCGGGTTTAACACCTGAAAGAAGCAGGACACTCCTTTGAGGCCAGTAATGTCCAGGGGAGACAGAAAACTTTATTATCCCCTTGAGGGGCAATTTGTTGCACAGCCAGCAGAGAGCACACAGCAATTCATACAAGATACAATTAGAATAAAGCAAGTGTACGTTTTATGAAATCGGCTCTGAATCTAATGCATGGTGTCTTACAGCTTGCAATATCTCGATGCAGTTTTAAAAAAGCTCCTTGTTCTGTAGATGCTGCAAATAATGATTTACTGCTCCAGCTATGACTGTGCTCTGAATGTGTGTGGAAGGCATCCCACCAGTGGATGGTATGAGTCACAAAGCCCGAATGGCTCCCGGATCCTGCCGATTCAGGCAGTGACAGTGCTGCCGGCTGTCTGGGAGAGCGGCACCACGGAAAGTGTGGTTTGCGGTACATTTGAAAGGACAACAGGAAAAAGGCCGACAAAGGCACCTTCATTTCTACTGTCATTGTTGTTGGAGTAAATTCTGGAGACAGCTGAACATCTTTATTCCTTAAAAAGACTCATGGATGTCCTGGCCCGGAAGGGTGCAACCACTTAAGAATATTTTTTTGGCACTAAATTTATTATGTAAATCCAAACTTATATCAAAAGTAAATATAAAGGAAGTGACTGAAGGCAGCGTCACTCCACAAGTCAGTTCTGAAGGTTTAAATACTACAAAGGTAGATGGGGAAAATAAAATTAAACCCGGAGAACTGCATACCTTTGCCACGTCCCCTCCAATACAATCACGCTTTATTTAAAATCATACGCAAAGCTCTGTTTCCTTTTAACATCTTGCAATGTTGAAGGAAAGAAGGAAAAAGTCCTGGATCCCCAAATTTAACAAGGACTATTCTGACCCAAAATCCACATCCCACCCACACACACACCAAGTTTCGAGGAAATCCGTGTGAAGACAAAAACCGCCTTGTCAGAGGCTGAATTTCAACACTTCATCACAAAGCCATGATGCACTGATCATTACAAACTGATCAAACGAAGGGAGCGCTTTCATTAGAGGGCTCCGGGTTCCTTTAACTCCCAGCATCCCAGGGTGGAAAACAAAAATATTTACTAGCTTCAACACAACAGATGGCGGAGCAACCCTCAAAGAGCAGGCTGCATGAAACCCAGTTAAGAAATCACGCCTCCAACCGCAACTCGGGGCAACGGAGCTGGCCGTGTTTGTCCTTGATTTAAGTTCAAATATGACAAATCGGTGCTATTTTCAGCATTACAAGCCCCTTCTTTATGGCAAATTAAAGAGCGATCCAGGATGTGCTATTTACACGGAGTAACGAGGACCATATCCCAACGCTGCAGCTGTCTGGAAGTCAGCACATCAGTAACCAGTCTGGACGTACAATAAGTCATGCAAGGACAGACACCAGAATCAGCCTCAGATGCTTCAACACTGCTGCTGTGAAACATTAGGCTATACAACAACACACAAAGATTGATTATCTCTGTCCTTGAAGGAGAATGTTTCTGAATGGTTGTAAAAGCTGTGCACATAAACAGAATGATAAAATCTCAACTGATTGCGCTTCATCACATCTCTCTCTCTCTCTTCATCCAAGGCTTTTAGAACTGCTTCACGGGGGGCAGCCTCATTTTAGGAATGTAAGACGACATCTTTGTGCCTTTTTTTTAGAAAGGTCAGCGGGGTTAAAAGACTTGGGTTGACCACCAACACAGCAAATTGGGGGGCTCTTTGTTCAGTTGTGTGGCCACTGTGGCCCCCTTAAGGTTTAAACCCTGAATGAGCTGCAGCTGCCTTGAGGCTCGCATGTTGCTGAGTGGCGCTTCTCGCGGTTGCGGTTAATGGGCAGACGGTGCTCGGTGGAAAAGAGAGGATTGGTCATGCTTCTCATCCCCTTGTGTATGAGATAAAGCTTCAGCCATTCCTCATTCCAGGGTGCAATGGTTGTGGTTGTTAAATGCAGCTGTAATGGACCCTAATTGCGTTCCTGACAAAACATTTTTTTAAATGTTCCACCTAATGAAACGACTATCTGGAAAAGCTCCATGCAGTCCATTTAGCCAATGGCAAAAATGCACCATCGTTACTGGAAATGTGAGGCGGTCATACATGTCAGAACACATCAAATGAAACTTGGTAGGAGCCTCTCAAGCGACAAATATGTTGCTCTTGAGTCAATTTCCCCAAAGTGTTGTGTTTTTAAAATATTTTCATGTGGAGGATTTAATTCACGCGTAGGATAAGAGCTGTTCATTTGAGGAACACATTTTCAATTTGGTAACCGGTTTAGACTGGAGTGACTCAAAATGTTGCATACCTTCACGTGATGAGAAACACAAGCATCAAATATTGAGCTTCTTAGAAAGCTTAAAAGTCTTCTAATACCATTTTCTGCCACTAGAGCCAAAAAAAACCACCAAACCGAGATTTCCTGACATCGATGGTGGGTGTATGAGTACTGTACCCTGTAGTTTATGGTGTAATGCTGCGATGAGCCTTTTATTTTTCCATCAAAGAGAAACCCCAAATATCATAAAAAGGAGTGGGGTTTCATGTAATTGCCCACGTTAAAGCTCACATCTCGGTTCTTTTGAGTTGTTGCCATGTTCCCAGACATTTGAGTACAGTATAAAACTGGACATCTTACAAAAAAACAGTGCTTTAGTTTTTATCCAATTCATCACTTTACTGTTTTTATTTTTTTAATGCATCAGCATCTTTCTTCGGTCTTTGTTGTCGTGAAAGTGCTGAGAATCGTGCATATTATTATTCTTTAAACACAATTACAACAAAGTCCTGCATCATTTGACATAATTTTCTCATGTAATTTACGTTTAAAGTTGCTGAAATGCTGGAAAAAATAAAACGCTCAATGCAATGTGTGTTAAGGATCTGACTAAAATCCATTCTCCACACGGTTCCTTCGGTCCCATACTTTCCCAATTATGACTCAGCACTCCGACCCATTCTGACACCTTGTGAGATCAAGTCCAAAGAAACCTATTCACTCTTCTGGTTTATACTGGAATGATTCTGGAATTGGACATCTGGACTTTTTCCAGTAATTCGTTAACTGTTCTCGAAAGCGCAGCGAGACAGATTGTAATTACAAAGCATACTAGTGATAGTCAAGCAAAAATCCTGCATTGCAATCAAGCACCAGACCTCCACAACATTTCATATTATTATGTTATTACAACGAGTCTTATATATGAGGGCTAAAATATATATATATATATATATATATATCGCATTATTGAATAAATTTATTGGGCCTTCAAAGAAATAAATATTAAAAAGGAAAACTCCTTTGCTCCCAAATACTGGAACTTAGTTTAAGTTCATAGTAGATGGAAAATGTGAGCGAATGAGGAGTAAGCAGTGGAAAACGTTCCAGCTACGGGTTGAACACGTCTAATTGGAGCAGACACTGCCTGACTGCACAGACAAGGATCCCATTTTCTGTGCATATACTTTACATGAATCATGGAAGACGTTTAGTCCCCTAAGAAGCAAATCAATAACGCTTCAAGGGTGTGAAGCGTCTGAGAAGAAAGCAAATTTAACTTTAAGCAGACTTTTTTTTTTTTTTTAATGGGATTGAATTCATTATCAGAACGAATTTCTAGAGCAAGCGGTCTCTCGGCTTCTCCTACGGCATGATAGGGTTATATTTGGCTCCATGACAAACTAAATAGGCTGCGGGAAGTGAGAGGGCATCCAAAGATGACTCTCGATGTATTCCTCATAAGTTTTCCTTTCAGTACACACACCTCAGCGCTCAGCGCGATGTGTGTGTAGAGACACTCTACAATGCTTTTACGCGCGAGTGTGTGTGTAGAGAGACACTCTACAACGCTTTTACGCGCGACCGAGCACCACACGGCGCGATGTATGTGTAGAGACACTCTACAACGCTTTTACGCGCGAGTGTGTGTGTAGAGAGACACTCTACAACGCTTTTACGCGCGACCGAGCACCACACGGCGCGATGTATGTGTACAGACACTCTACAACGCTTTTACGCGCGAGTGTGTGTGTAGAGAGACACTCTACAACGCTTTTACGCGCGAGTGTGTGTGTAGAGAGACACTCTACAACGCTTTTACGCGCGACCGAGCACCACACGGCGCGATGTATGTGTAGAGACACTCTACAACGCTTTTACGCGCGACCGAGTTCGAGTGTGCGCGCGCGCACACACGCCGCGAAATGCGTGTTTGTGTAGAGACACTCTACAACGCTTTTACGCGCGACCGAGCGCCAGTATGTGTACGTGTAGAGACACTTTATACACGCTTTTACGCGCGACTGAGCGCAGCCCGGAGGTGGCAGAGAGAGAGAGACAGAGAGAGGGGGGGGGGGTGACTACAGTTTTCCAGGCCCTTGGAGGAAATGCTGTTGCTCGTCTTGCGAGTGATGTCTTTGTGGCCGTCATCATAAATGTGGCCTCTTTGGCCTCAAGCGGCTCACCGCCAGGATCTCACGCTCTGATGGAAGTCAGACTGCTGACTCACTGGAGGAGGACACTTAAAGCATTTCTCGGCTTGACACGCCCTCCTATCCAACCGAGGGAGTCTCTCAATGCATGCTCGTAGTCAAAGAAGGCAATGGCACATAGCTGCTGAAGTACTTTTATGGAAATTCAGGATGTCTGGATGGCGTAGTGCATCCAATCACCTGACTGAGGTCATTTCCAAACCGTCTATTCCCCAGAGAACTGAATATTATCAAACGGGTGGATTGTTCTTTTGCTTTTTAACATCAATCACTGAAACAAAAGAGAGCAATTGTTCATGCATGACAACAATATCACTGCCAGACATCTTGGTGTAACAGTAACATGATCCAAACATTTGCCATGAAATACATTTCCATTCAGGATTTTTATTGGCATACACGTCATGGCCGTGATATATTTGGACCCTTAAACTGGAAAAAGTTCATGGCATTCCCACTGAGACAAAGAGAACGTTTTATTCAGACAGAACGCACAGTCTACCGGGAAACCTTTTTTTATCCAGCTGATCACTAATCTTGTAAAGTCTGTGGTTGCAGAATGGGCCATCGTAAAGCACACAGTTGTGTTTAAAATACACTTTGGGCAGATGCTGTACTAAATGAAGGCTCAGGCTCCTCTTCTTGAAAAAGGGAAAGTCTGACGATACGACAGCTTTAACAGCGGATAATCAGGCTCTCTGCTTTTATGACAGTATCATGATGTCATTCTGGGAAGATGAAGAATGTGCTGTAGCAACGTAGGAACATTACTATCATGAAAATCTGTGGACACGGAAAAAAGCTCAACATGTCTGCAGGTGTTCTTGTAAAATGATGCTGGTGACGGGAGCGGATTCCCCAAGATTATCCTGAAACCGGCTTCGACTCACGCAAGAGCCTGTTATCAACTTCGCCGCCGCCGGCCCAGGATGGAACTTTATTATCTAAATGCACAGAGACCTGAGTGAAGTCAGGGTTACACATCCAGTGAACCCTTTCCAGTATAATCCAAGCTGCCGTATTGCAAGTAAACCCCCATATGGTGGTGGTGGGGGGGGGAACACTACACTACCAAAGACATCTGCTTATTCTGGCAAGACGCTTGAGTCAAATCTTTGAAATACCTACAATATAGCTAACATTGGGTAATAAAAACCACATGATGAGTGGTGCATGTCTATTCAAAAATAAGTGAGACAAATAGCAGTGGATCTAGTTTACGAATGATGAATGGGAAGGAAGACGCCATGTAGCGTTAGCATTGCGTTGTCTATACACAGCATTGTCCAGTGACCACCGCAGACTTTGATATGACATCCGGACAGTCTGGGTCAGAGATGAGTTCAAACAACAAGGTAATTCATAATGTCCTTCACCAAGTAATGCAAAACAGAATAAATCCGACTAAGTAAGCCCTAATGTAAAAACATTACTCCACCCTTAAAGTATGTTGAAACCTGGAAGAAAACACAGAGTCATTCATTTCACAGTAATTTTGTTTAGTGGAACCACTTGAATACATCTGAGAGGAAAACCAGAACCACCAAACCACCAAAAAATAATCCCTTAATCACCAGCCAGATAGCATCTAGAGCTGAGATTGAAGCCCAAATTACAAACTTTGTGAGGCTTCAATCCCTTCCATTCATGAGTCATTCTAAAGGCATCACAGAGATCACACAATGATGTCAGTATTTTATGCAAAGCACAGCAGCGTTAAACCTCAAGTCGTATCGACTCTGGCAAAATGGGCAAATTGTGTGTGGCGTAGCCGTAGTGCATGCAAAACTGCAATTAAGTACATTTCTAGGTGCCATTTCTCCTGGAATCATCAGAACAAATATAGCATTGTGTTTAACAACGTGAGACAAATTGAGGAAAAATATCAGGTCACGATGAATACAGAAGCATCAATCACACTGATTAATCTGTTGCGGTGTTATTTCTGTAATTGCAAACTTTCAGTTCTTCATTTTTTTGAGGATGTTTTTCCACACCAGGCATTAATTTCTGGGTAGTGAAACCACGCCAGGCAAACATCCCTGTTCGGATGATGATGCATTTGAGCATTAAAAGTGATAAATCTTTCAACAAAAAAAAGGGCCCTTGGTCTAATTGCAGCAGTTGCAGTGAATTACAGGGATATTATGGTGTGTTTCGGTACCGCTGCTCAGCTCATGTCGAAACAAGACAAGCAATGAGCGTCGTAAATCAGACTTGTTTCAAACCAAACACAACAACATCAGATTAATCGCTCAAGTATTGGTTGGCTGTGGTTGAATTGCAGTTTACCTTCCCTCAACCTCTTTCCATTGGCTACAGAAACGAGGCACGACCAGAAAAATAAACAAAAAACAGAGACACAAAAGAAAAAGTTCAAAACAATTATTTGAACACTGTTTATTTGCACTCATGCTGCAGCTAGAATTGATGTTTCTCAGCGGCAGCACTGGTTAGAAGTGGCCAGCTGCAATGAGCCGTGGCATTACCCAATGGCGTTCAGCAATGGATCAAATGTCATTGAAAGCACCGTTTGTGTTTCCTACCTAACGTGTGGAAGCATGGTCGCCGTATTCTAATGTACCGTGACAGGTAGTGTAAAGTTATGAGGACAAACTACCTCTTACAGGAACAGAGAGGGTGGAAAAAGAGAGACCACAACCCCCCCCCCCCCCCCCCCAGTTGTGGACCACTTCCTTTGTAACAGCACAGCAGTGAACAGCAGACGGCGATCGTCTGTGAAATCCATCACTGATAGGAACATGGTGCCGATACAATCCGTCTGGAATGTTCCTCCCACGCAAATGAAGATCATCGTGTTTAAGAGGGAAGCGGATTTTCAGACTGGATGGGGCTTCGCAATATTAAATTATGAGGGCAAACATTCTTTCCCCCAAAAAGGAGTAACTAAAATTAAATTCTAATGCCGACACATGTTTCCATACTCCCTTTTTTTCTTTCCGTGGTCTTTCCCAGAAGAGCGGGATCCATTCCCTGTAACGCTGTAACTTTCAGACACCGCTAGGTGCTGAGTCACGGACACTCTTCATCTCCCAGGGGGTTTATTGGTCATCATGACATCTGCCCGGCCTTCTCCTGTGGTCCGGATGGGAAGCTTTAGCGGATTGGAGCTAATCGAGTGACACTGCATTGCGTTGATACCAATGAGTGCTCTTTTGTCATTAACCCCCTGCAGAGGGAAGCGCTGGCCGCCATGGCTCATACGGTCATACCCCCCTCTATTCTCATGGTGCTGTTGTGCACATCCTCCAGCTCTTCATCTCGACCCAGTCCGTCTGTCCTGCTGCTCAGGACAGACACATCTCAATCTCAATCTCCCTGAATTAAGTTCAGCCATACAAATTATCACGAAGCATAGCAAAAACACATCAGGTCTATTTCCCTGAAATACTCCAGGATCTTACACTTAATATTCGAACATCCTTCAAACCGTCCTGCCTGTTTTTCCAATGTTTTGTAACTTGATAAAGACATTTTAAAAAATGGCTCGGATGTTGCCTCCAGATTTGTCACACTTCATTCTCCACCCATGCAAAGCTCACTCCAACCGTGTTGTGATGACCGGACGTCCCGTGTACGGCAGAAAAAGGCTTCATTTCTACATCATTTGGCTCGAAACGCTGCATTCCCACCGCACTGGGAAGAAAACACTGGAAAACCAGGAATAAGTGGCTGCTAATATAGAAGCAGACGGACCATGTCAAAAGTTGGGGCAACATATTCCAATGAAATGTTTTCGACTGGGAACATTAAATCACAACCACAAGGTAACAATAATCATGCAAACTGGTTGATAGTCAGAGGAGACGTGTGTAGTGGAATGTTAAGTCAATTCAGTTATAGATAGATTTGCACAGTCCTCCACAGATGGATGGAATGAAGATGTGAGAGATGTTGATGTTGGGTTTCATGTTATTTGCCCTCCAGTCACAACAGTGACGGTCTAATGTAGGTGCAGCGAAGATCAGCACAACCCTTTGTGGGATGGGCAGAGGAATGAAAACACTCGGCGGCCTTCAACCAGTGATCTCCACAGCTGTGGCCGCTGCTGGAGGCGGAGCACTGAACCGGCTGGAAGACGTTTAGAGACTCCCGCCTTGAGAAATAGATAAAACGGCATAAAGTATTACTTAAAAACATAAAAGTTAGAGGTATATTTTCCTCAAACGTTTGATCCTATATTGGGTCAGCGATGGCAGCATCTTCAACATCTGGAAGTATCTTCATGTTCAATAAATATTATAAATGATTAAAATAAGTCCTGTCAGAACTCTGTGGATCTCCCGGGTACAAAATAAACACTCCAAAAGTGTGTGAAAATATTCGGCTTGAATGTTTATTCCATCCATCCATGATCCACCCCTTATCACCGCTGGGTCGAAGAAGCAACAGTCTGAGCAGGGATTTCCAGACTTCCCTTTTCCCAGACACCTTCTCTAGCTCTTCTGGGTGGGGGGGGGGATCCCAAGGCGTTCCCAGGCCAACTGAGAGACATAGTTTCCCAGAGTGTCCTAGGTCTTCCCCGAGGCCTTCTCCCAGCGGGATATGCCCAGAACACCTCCACTTGAGGCAAAGACTCCCCACCGACCTGGAGAGTGCAATGTTTATTCCTCTTCCATCTCAATTCTAATGTGTTTTACCAAGACATACATGACATAAGTAAAATCATATAAAACCAGAATGAATATGCAGATTGTCCAGAACTAACATTACATTTCCAGCCTCATTAGCCCACGCCTGCCCATGATGGCTGTTAGCAACCTCTACAACTGGAGGGACTGGAGGGTAACACTGCAAATGAGTGGTTGGAATTTTAAGAGCAATTATTAGGGAATTGTTAGTATTCCAAGTCAAAGCTTCACTTTATAAGGTCATCCGGGGGAAATGTTGGCTGTCCTCTTCCCACAGTCAAAGGGGACTCCTTCCTGCTGTTGCTTTTGGCATCTCCGTCAGTGGAAACCTGCGCGCTTGCCCTGAATATTTGTCCTGAACACTCGGCGCCCCCTTCAAGTTCAAAAGGACGTCTTCAATTCCTTTTTCAGGTTGGCAAGACAAGAGTCAAAGCCGCGCCGGCCCAATGTGTGGCTGCTGCAGGTGAAGTAATTCATATACATTTGTGTCTTTTTTACCTTTGAACAGTACGCAACGTTATTTGTAACGTGCGGCGGGGCCGGTGCGTCATCGCAGTGAAGCTCCCGTTTTCCTCCAGCAGCACTTTGCTTACTTGGTAACTTGTTGAGGGATTTGATCAGAAAACTGAAACCCACCTGTCATGTCTTGATGCTAAATGTTGAGCTCATATAAGCACCAGATGCATTTTCAAATTGCATCGTTTATATAAATAATACCGGGCAGCAACTCCCGTGACCCGCAAGGTGGATGGAGCGGCTGTAGAAAAGGTCTTCTCATCTGCAAGGAAAGTGATGGATGGATGTACACTGAGGCTGGGACGGCAGTAGCTCAGTCCAGAGTCATTTGAGCCATTGATTTGATAAAATATTACTTTATTTTGATTTTCCTCAGTCAAATAGAGATGATAATACATGCGCGACTGCATATATGCTCCTAGAACTGAAATCAAAAGTCAAATCTGTTGTTAATAAATGTGTGGAAAAAGCATGATGGAAGTTTAATATACTGTTATACTGTATAACGTTCCACGACTTCATGCAGCTTTAATATGGAGGCTGCAAACGCATCTAATGTATGTGGTGTGATATCAGCTTTGGCATGTCAAAACACAGACTGAGGTTCAAAGAAAGCAAAACGCTTGGAGAACGGCGAGGCACGCTTCTTATATCGTTTTAAAAACAGATTCCTTGGCACTAGTCAAGCAACGTAAGGTTTGCAACCACATCATCTGCTGTATTTTTAAATTCATTGTACCGATAGAATAACAATATGCACAAGGCTCTGAGCTGTGATTGAGAGAAATTCATTTGGTATCTGAAAGTAATCTTGAGTGATAGGTGAGCAGAATTTTAGTTGGACTCCTAGGACTGCAAAGTAAGCAGCTTCAGCGTAAGAACTGCTAGAATGACCGCTAAATGGAGATGACACGCTGTGAAGCACGGCTGCAGGCGAGACTATTCGTAATTTTTATGAAAACAGTATGCAGCTCTTTTCATAATGAAACCTGCCCTACAGAAATATGATCGGTAATGGAAAAACAACCCCACTCACAGATAAGGAGCACAACCAGAGGAGGGCAGAAACACATGATGCTCTCATGAGGGAGAGTTATCAATGGTATTATGTGCTTTCATTCATTCATTCATTCATTCATTCATCTTCTGAACCACTTTGTCCGTTACCGGGTCGTGCTGGAGCCTGTCCCTGCAGTCAACGTGCGAGAGGCGGAGCACACCCTGGACAAGCCGCCAGTTCATCGCAGGGCCACACATAGACAGACAATCATTCACACACGCACACAGTCACACCGATGGGAAATTTAGTGTTACCAATTCACCTAAGCTGCATGCTTTTTAGTGGTTGGAGGAAGCCGGAGAACCCTTTGAAACCTATGGAAAGGTGCTCATAAAGCAGTTCTCCCATGTCTTGTTCTTGACCTGAAAAGACTTTATCACATCCAACAGAAATAGTTTCAGTCATTTCTTACATCTTTTGTTTCGCCTTAAGATATCCATAATGGGTGGAAAGTATTTTCCAGTCTTTCCATGTCAAGTATCTTTCGATCTCATTTGCACTGATTTCTCTAGGAAATCTAGAATCATAATAATTTCAACCTGAAAGCGCAAAAATGAAGTGTGTGCATGTAAAAGAGTGGGAAACACTTCACATGTTGTTGTACACTGTTTACTTGCATACCCTTAACCTTAATTGACACTTCGGATGGTGCCTGCAGTGTATTTGTCAAAGCCTGATGTTAGAAGGAAGCGGTTTTATCACCCAAGATCAAATAATATCTGTAAATAATGAAAATATCCGGGGTGATGCGAGGACACGATCTTTGGTTTGCTACGAGAAAAATGCGAGCAGAGAAGAAGAATCAAAGGCTACATTTTCAGTAGTTTTATTGAAAAATGCCTCTTCCGTTTCAGAAATAAATAAGAAAATAAGGCTGTGTGGAGTTCACAAAATGTGCAGTTTAAACATGAGAAAAGCAATTCTATGGCCATAGTTTTGCAACCAAACTGCAGAGATGGAAAACAACTATATTCTGACTTCCTCGGTAAATATACAACGCAAACATGCAATTCCACCATTTGGCAACAAAACAAAAAATAATAAAGAGACAAGTTTGGTTTGTGGCAGATATTCAAATGAGCATTTTGTTTTGCAGGCCTAAGAAAATGTGACAATCAACAAAAGTTTGGTGTTCAAATCATTCATTATTATTAATTTTTATCTGAAACAGCTTAACATACTGAAGTTCGACATAAACCACATGTAGTCTTAAATGACGCAAAAACACACATATTGTACTTCCTTGGAGACACTTTCTGCTGCTTTCACATGATTAGTGCATTACACGTTGGAGTGTGAATAAACACTTGCAGTTATATTACAAGCAGACACTTAAAGGGACATTTAGCAAGCACACAGGTTTGTAAAGAGCGAGAATGTATATGTCTATTAAATTTTGCTACGCTTTCTCATGTCAAAATTCTTTTAATGTTCAATAGGCAAAGGCCAGGGGTATCAAACCCATGTAAGTACTAGTTTTATTCTGAAAATCACTTCATCCGCACAATCATGGAAGTTATTTCAATAGTGAATTTTCTCCTTAATGTAGCTATGACGCTAATGTTTCTGTGCTGTCTTGTGGTAGTGATCTCTTTCCTCGTTGGTTTCGTGTTTGTATTGCCTCTCCAGCTGGCTCCACAGGTATAGACACCACCTCAGGTTCAGGGTGGTGGCGGTTGGCTAGAAAAATATTTGGGACGGCCAATCAAATAAATGGTTCTCGTACAATTTTATCACATGCACAATTTAAATTATATTGCACTATGGACTTTGTAAAAAAAAAAAGAAATCCCCTGTGTCAAACTAGTCCTTCCTAATGTACAAAAAAAATACATTTACAATAAAAAATAAAAATCCATCAAGGTACTCGATAATAAGATGTAGTAAAATAACCAGCTCATACTACAAAGGTCGCAATGGAACTGGCAGGAGAAGAACGTTTAGCAGTGATGTGGTCAATGCGCACAAACAACATGATTACAAATACAAATGGCACATGCTTTCAGTGAGTAACGGAGCTGCTGCTTAAATCGTCTTGAAGGCATCATAAACAGAGGTTATGCTCATGGTAAGTAAGCAGAGGGTTATGAGGTACAAGCTCGATACAGATGTTAACTTGAATTTAGTGACATGTTCAGGTTCACACAATCATTTACAAGGCACTAGAAATTAGTTTTTTTATTTACACACATCACCTCTAACATGAACATTTCTCTCAGCTATGGAATCCTTTAGGTTAGTAGTTGTTGTGGATCGGGTTTATAACATGCTCCTTCCTTCGTGGGATTGCTCAGTCTGATTTTTGTACTCCAAACGGATTGTGGTTCAAGACGCAAATTGACCAGCAGGTTGCCATTGCTGTAGCTTGTGGCCATGAGACGATGTCAGTGCCAGTCTGCTCTGTCCTGCATGTTTTATTTACTTTTGGGTGGGGGGTGGGGGCCTTTGGTTACGTCTGTTTTTTTAATATTCATTTGTGCGTCCATGGTGATTATCCTTACATGCACCACAGAAACGGGGCTTCAAAGTCTAAGTGGCACAGGTGGCTGAGAGTAGTTACTATGCCATACCTGAAAATAGTTTAAAAAGGGGTGTGAGATTACTCGCCGGAACACATTCATGAGCATCGTATTTGATTATAATGCAGTTCATCATTCACTAATAGCTATAGCCAATAGTTTTACATGCCAGTGTAAACATTGAACTTCAAATGTATGGAGGTATTGGAAGTAGCCCCCAAGTGACTGTGTAATCCGTCCCCTTTACAGGGATTATTCAATCCAGCCAGTTTACGTAGCCGTAACCACCCTACTCGTCCCCTGATTGGATGATCTTCTTCACTTGAGGCCAACCCTAACCAATTCTTACTTCGCCAGCTTGCTAGTTAGCTGTAAATCTGACGGGAAGAAATCAGTTGCAATGGGCTAGAAATGAAAAGGCTTTTTTTTTTAACTCTAATTCTGTCTGGATTTAAAAGTTTCAAGAATACATTTTCCAGCGCAAATGTCCCTGGTAAGAACCAAAAACCTCTAGCACAGTGCTCTGGACCACTTATACCTATATATCTCCATACATTATCCAAGTAAGTAAAAAATAATGTTGCAGATGTAATTAGTTTGCATACACTTAGTATTCTTTCCATGTAAAACCATGCAGCACCTAGATAGTACCTGGGTATCCTTGTCCATTGTAAGGAATGCCAACACACTGTGAGGAGTCGCAATATCCCGGGGGTCCTGGCGGTCCCCTCACACCTGGAGTACCGTGGCGACCTGGAGGACCACGAGACCCAGAAGAGCCAGAGGGGCCTGGGGGTCCTGTTCTTGATTCTCCCTGTGGCCCTGTGAGAGAGAGAGAGAAAGAGAGAGAGATCGATTTGAAAAGTCTCTGGAGCTCAGCACAAAACTCCACTGACATCGCCCGAAAACCTAAATGGAAATGGTGCGTGTGGGGGTGGGGGAATAATGCGTTTCAACAGCTCAATCAAAAACTTTGACCAGAAAAAAAAAGTCTTGGTCAAAGGCTGTGTGGTGTAGCCCCCCTCCAGGCCCCTGTCTGTCTAGACGGTGAAAACTCACGCTGGAATTTTCCCCCTCTCTTTTTTCTCTTAAGTGAGTCCATGTGTTGTCAATGAAGCCACAGAAAAAAAAATCCCTCTCATTGCACAACAATCTGATTCTCCCACAGACTCAAACACACACATACAGTAGCCATACAGAAGACTGAGTCATCGCCGTGGACTTCCTCCGACTGATGCTCAGTTGTTTCTCTCTTCATTCACAGAAACACACACGCTGGTGTTTGGAGCAGCGCGGACATCGGTTCCTGTTTTGGCAAAGATTCCCTTGGGAAAGGAAACTGTCTGAAGTGCTGAAGATAACCAGATTGCATATCAATTAGAATTGAGGAAAAGCTAGGGTCTTTTTTTTACAATTAATCAGCCTAATGGCATCTTTAAAAAAAAAAATCTAAAATTAAACGGGATTAAAAACTGATTCAAAATGTTCTTACTTGTGTGTTTAAAGTATTGAATGTAAATTCCTCTCATTCACTGACCAGCATTTCTAACGTAAACAGTAAAAGTTGGATAAGCAGGTAAAAATGTGGTTTATTTCATTCTAGAAACAGGAGAGAAACCAACTTCTAAGTCTTCTCCACTGGCATTTTTAACTGTGCAAAGTGCAGCCATGCTGAGTCAGGCAGATTCCTTTCCATGAGCTGTTCAAACATGATTGTGTTTTGCCCATGAGGTGAATCCAAACTTCATCCAAAGAGGTTGGGTGACATTTTGCATAGTTAAACATAGTTGCACCCAGTGACCCTCAAACTAATGTTTTACAGCTCAACACACGTCTGTGCACCGAGCCCCCCCCCCCCCACCATGCAAACAGATCACCTCCTGCGGTTTGGTGTCGGGCTTCTTTCACCTGCCATGTTGTGGCAAATTAAACGTGTTTACCTGCCACCCTATATTTGACAACTCGCCACAGATTAGCCCGCCGCTCTTAAACACCGTGGGCTCATGGTTGGCACTAAATCAGTTAAACACCTGCTGCAAAGGAGATGCAAATCCCTGGCGTGCTGGACTGTTGTGCCAAGTTAAATCAAGTCAAGCCAAGCTAGCACATCTGCTTGGAAAAGGGCCCACGTCTTACCTGGTGGCCCCGCTGGACCTCTTTGTCCTCGGATGCCAGTGCCTGGAGATCCTCGCTCTCCTTTCTCTCCTGCCAAACCTGCAGGAATTGGAGAAACCAGTCAAATTAATTAGATCATGCATTTTATTTTTATTTACCGCTGTGCAACGCTAAAAAGAGATGACGAACCTCTTTCTCCTTGATTTCCAGGTAAACCTGGGGTTCCAGGGAATCCGGACCGTCCAGATTGCCCAGGCTCTCCGCGCTGTCCAGATTCGCCAGCTGGTCCAGGCGGGCCGGCTGGCCCAGGAGAGTTGCTGCGGTATCCAGAAGGAATCTGGTTGAGCATCATGTTAATTCTGCTCATCTGACCTGCAAGATAGAAACAAAATCAGTTGAATTGGGTCTCCAAATTGTGCTCGGATTACTTTCAAGCCCCCCCTGAAGATTAAGACGCGTATTGCTTACTGTTCACAAGTTGCTCGCAAACTTGTCTGGCAAGGGAGCGCATCATATTTTGGGAGGCAAAGTCCCCCTGGAAAACAAGGACATTGCCATGAAAACGGTGCATTGCTTTTCCCATTTCATGATTCTATGATGGATCATTCCAGGCGAATGGCAATTGAATCCAACGTACCCGCTCTCCTTTCTCTCCTTTCAGGCCAACAGGTCCCTGTTAAGATGAAAGACAGATTTAGAACGAGCCATGACCTTCGACCTTCTTTTCTTATTATCATTTGGCCAATGATTTGATCCTGCTATTTAATACACACTTGGCTCCCCGGGTCTCCTGTTTTTCCTGTTTTTCCCGTAACTCCCGGTACACCTTGATTTCCAGGACTTCCCTGGGAAATAACAAAGAAGTAGTGGTGTTTATCTGAAATTACCGCACAGTAAACATGACTGCAACGTTTAGCTCCCGCCGCCTGTTTACTGTTGTGCAACAGGCTTTAAGGTTGAAACCTCTGCTTTGACATGTGCAGCGGTTGGGACACTAATGAGGAGAGAGAAGCACACGTGCACAACAGCCACCGGGAAGACGAAACGCACGCACGCACACACCAGCCACTGCCGGTGAGCGTCGGCGCACAAAGGATGGCATAGTGCACGTGAATGGCACATACAATCAACCGTATTAAGTAGATTCAGACCTCCCCAAACCACAGAAGAAGAAAATGAGACGCATGTGCCATCCTCTTAACAGTGGAAGGTCCTACAGTCTACAGTCTGCTTTTTATATGGTGTTCCAGCAGAGTGCAACTGTGGAGCCAGAGTTGTAATTGTTGCAGATATATCAGGAAATCAAGTGCACTCCAAGAAATATATTTATTTGCCTCTGAACTGCACAACACAAAGAGTCGGAGACAAACAACACAAAACAAAAACTCACCATGGGTCCTGACGGACCTCTGGGTCCAGATGGTCCCTCCTTTCCAGGGGGCCCCTGTGTAGAATCAACACACAATCACGCGCTGGTTTACAACACACTGGAGACCCAATGCATGTAATCCATCAATGTCATGGCTTTCTATCGGTTTCAGCCGTGAATCTGTCTTCTTAAATTTAAACGTAATGGCTTAATTTCTTCTGGCTGCCAGCAAGTGACAACGTGCAGTGTGACTGGAAAAACGACATGACAGCACATCCGTATGAGATAAATGTGTGATCGCACGCAAAGGCAGCAGCGTTCAGCGCAGTGTGCGGCGCCAAGCAGGTCGGGAAGCAGATCTTACCCGTGCTCCACTTGGTCCAACAGGGCCCAGAATACCACGTTGTCCAGGGGAACCCTGGGGGGGGGGGGGGGGGAGCATACACAATTAATCAAATGGTAATGGTAAGGAACATTGGTTAAACTCCTCAAAACCAATCCTTAAATTTCCCATATATTTAGCCAAGCAAAATAAATTTGTCAAAGAAAGAACAAGTTAGCGATTGTTTGTTGACACATGAGGTCGACTGGATGTCTGCCGAGACGGGGCTGTTACAGTAAAGGCTATTGTGTTAGAAAACCAAAATATTCCTCCCTATAGACCCGGAAGATCACAGAATATGACTTTCTCCCATGTCTGAATTTGCTTATTCAGAAGTCAGAATAGCCAGTGGTCATATTCTCTCCAGCTGAATGGTGGGAGGTTGCTGCGTGACCTCAGCTGGATGAATGAGCAGTTGCTCAGCCAAGTGATGGCTATGTAATATCAGCCCCACACAAAAAAAAAAGCGCTCCCACTAGAAGGTTCCCCTGTGAGGTGAAATGGGTTCAGCTTGAGACTCGATAAAACAGAGACATCAACAATGGAATGAGCTCTAAATGTTGGGGAAAGAGTAAAAGTCTCACGTTCATTTCCATCCAAAACATCAGCAGAATGACATCGACTGTAAGTCAAAGATGTTCAAGCTGCGGACAGACTGTTTGTCTTCACCAACTCATGATCGTCTTCAATTACAAGGCTGAGGAAAACTTGTTCCATTCCCTATTTCCCCTCTGGTGAGACGAGTCTGTGCGCCATAATAATTGAACTGCATTGTTCCTTTTCTTCTATTTGTCAATCAACAGGCCTGATTTGAGAGTGCGGGTCTCCCTGAGGATGGCGTGGCAAACCTCCCACCCAGAGTGTGGTTTCAATCTGCCCCCCCCCCCCGTGGACTGAATGGAGGCTCCGGTATAGCAATGCTGCTCTCTGTGGATTGCCGGCTGTTTCCTGTTCATAAACCGCAACATGAAAGGGGAGTACCGGTACTTACTAGTGAGCCCGGCAGGCCGGGGTTTCCAGGTTCTCCTTTTGGTCCCTGGCGACCCTGAGGAGGAGGAGGAGGAAGAGGAGGAGGAGAGAAATTTAGCAAAAGACTCATACGTTGTTGTTTCATTTTAGTCTGTGATTGATTTCATGTTTGATTCGTTTAACGTTGACAAGGTTATGTCTCCAGGTAAGAAAAATAAATAGGCAATGGGACGCGTGACGTGTCTTTATTTTAGCTGCAAATCCCATGCACTGATGGCTCAGCAAAGTATCAACATGAGCACAATAGTAAATCTACCTAGCATGGATACCTCTCTATTTCTTAACTGACTGGCCATGCACGTCACTGGATTCACTTACAGGTTCTCCGGGTAGAGAGAGTCCGTTAGGTCCTTGTGGACCCGGTGGTCCCATTGTACCTGGGAGTCCTAACTCGCCGCGTCTACCCATTGGACCCTGCGGCATTACCCAGACAAAAACAAAGACAAAGACACTTCATTGTCATCATCTGACAAAAGACTTTTCGTTGTGCAGTGATTGTTACCCGTGGAAATGCTCCCAATATACAACATGCAAGTTGATAACTGAACTCAGATGTGTGCAATTTGCCTTCTCTGATTGTGCAAACCAACATGAGCTTGTAGCGGAGCAGCTCGCGACGCGCCGAGGGTGCAAAGACATTGATCATTATCACATGTGGATTTAGCCTCATTCGTAACGTGACTGGCCAAGAGGTTTGCAGCCAAAGAATCGTCACTGGCACAAAACTGTTTCACTCTAAATTTACATTAAAAGAATTCTAAATTCAAACTGCAAAAAAGTTAAAATAATAAAAATCTAATATGTGTAAAGTGTTACTCACAGCATTGCCTTGTTCTCCTCTATCTCCTCGGTTTCCCTTGGAGCCCGGGCTGCCCTGGAAAAGCGAGGAGCCAGAAACACAAATTGTAACAACAGGGGTAGATTCCAAAAGCCCTGAAACCCCAAGCCCAACAATCCTCAAAGGGGCTTAGTGAGGTTTGCCGAGCACACATATTCCAGACTTCCCCTCAATAATTTTTATTTTTTTTACTGCCATTTTTTCAGAAAGCATTTATCTTTTGTCACTTATCCCATAGCTCACATTTCATGGTATGCCACTAGTCTCATTCTCATCTACTCCTTCCGAAGGAAAGGAAAATACCGCTTCTCGTGCAAAGGGGACGACGTCCTCAGTCTGTTGAAACCTGTGGGTTTTACCATCGTCATGGAAACGTGTTTGACTGAACCTTTTTGTCAGGTGAAAACACACAGAAGACAGAGTCAAAGGCGGATGGTATAGGGTATTTACCGGTGGTCCACCAGGCCCCGGAGGACCAATGCTGTCCTGTGTACATGTGCAGGAGTGGGGAAGGGATGGACATTTGGCCTCATCCCTCTGAAAAGGAACACAGAAGATAAAGAGATTAGAAATGAAAAATTCACACACACACATGCATGTCACAGAACTATTCCTTGATGCAATTTTGTGACGGCATCCTGGCAAACCTCGCAACCTCGATGCAAATCCTTTGCATCGAGTTTAAGAAGAAGAGAAACAAATCCTGCAAAGATCATGGCGGAACAATGGCTCATTCTGAAGTATGACATAACGACTTGCGCAACAGTGAAGTCATTGGCGTGATGCATTAATATCTGATGTAAATTATAGGTGAATGACTCATAATGGGATTAATGTGCATGCATCCGGTATTTACTACGCTTAATGAAACTAAATTGGCTCCACTGCCTGCCCTGTGGTCCAAAGGAGCTTTTGTTTTCTTGTAATTGGGAAATCCTATTGTCAACAATCTGATTTTACACAACTACACAGGACACAAGGTTCCATTGAGTTCAACTGAGACACTTTATTTTTTTTGGGACAGCCATCTAGTTATCAGCCTAATGACTTCTTTCCAGCAGACATTAAACGATGAAGGGTTTGCACGCATGCAAAAGTGTGTAATTTTGTGCCAGGGCTTCGAAAGGACGCAAGCAATGGCCCTATTCAAACGCAATCAGTCTCGCATGTGAAACGACAAGAATGAAATACATCTTCCAACATATCCTTCCAGCGCTTCTATTGCTGCCATTTTCCCTTGAATTAGTTAACACGCAACATTTGCTCTTACCGTGGAAGGAAGGTCGCAGCACTTGTCTCGGCTGATCCAGCTCAAGCTACAGATGATGTCGAACATCTGGAGCTGGAACTGTAGCACAGAAATTTAGGAAGAAATGTGTTACAAATGGCTCCCAAGTCATTTTGAACATCCTCACAGTTGACAACAGACAACAACGAGTCCCTCGGTAAAATGCCGGGGTGCAGTTTTTCATCCCTCCAGCGCTCACTCGGCGCAGTGAAATGAAACTGTGCATCTGAACGAAGGAGGATTTGGATCTTTGATATTGATTCTTTGGAAACTCGTGAGATGCTCTTCCAAGCGCGAGCGTTTCCAAAGCATTTTGGGTTTTAAAACGCAAAAGGCTTTCTTTTTCACTTACAGTTGCAGAGTTCCTCCTTCCGCCTCCGGACCGGACCATCTTGCCAAGCACTTCAGAGCCGTCCAGCGTGATGTTGTTGGCCTCCTTGATGGGCTTCTCTGCCACCTCTTGGCAGTCCAGGTTGAGCTTGACTTTGTCTGGAGAGACGGTGATGTGGAGCTGTGAAGCAAACGGGCAGAGAGGGGACAATTAGGCAAAACGTTCTTGTCTTCTCGCAGCCTCACAGCTGCCAGGCCTGATGCAACACAATTACTTGGCACAGAGCGGCGTAGAACACTGCAGCTTTTGAGAAGGGCTTGGCTTTCATTTCTGTGCGCAAGTGACATGATTGCACTTTGAAAGAGAAGGGGGAAAACTCTTTAAGAAAGTGCAACCATAAGGATAGGCTAGGAAAAAACCTCACTGAACCTTCGGAAACCATAATGTCTAAATCTCATAAAGGAGCTGATGCTGAGTCCCACATAATTGCTGTTTCGTCTTTCAGAGGACCGTTGATCATAGATCCTTAAATGATGCCAGCGCGGTTACTGATTTGGCCACGGGGCTGTTGTTTGATGCCTTTACAGATGAATGGGCCGTAAAAAAAAAAGGAAATATACAACACTTGGTATTTCCATGTGGCTGAGAAGCTGCAGTGATTGGATAACGCCGCAAAATGACGAAGTGCCAGATTTCCCTTTCTCCACATCTTGAAACAATATCATTTGCGGTGTGCCAAAAAGGTCCTACACTTTCCATATTCCCCCCTCACAGTTGCACATTTTCCCCTGCCTGACAGTCAGACAAGCTTCCTTTATGTCAAGGAGAAGCAAGCAAACATGTCTCTCTACAAAGCCATACCAACCGCAGACGAGGCCAGAGCTTCTGGCAACCAGTCACAAAATTACAGTCGACTTCCTTGGCACCGGAGCAAACGATCTGGTGGGCCGCAATGAGAGAGGGGTGGCGTTTATCTCGAGATTCTTCTGTCGATATTCATCTATGTGTTGTGTATAAACCAAAATACTGCCGAAGTTTCGCAAAATATCTCGGGTTGATATAATAGGGAGTCTTACTTCACTGACCAACACGTAAGTAGAATAAAAAACTCTCTAGATGCTGGAAAAAATGAGCCACTGCTCCCTCAGTCGCAGAGCGCACACGGTATGACTGCATCCACGGCTGAGCAGGGGTGAGTCTTCCCTATGAAATGCATGCAAGATCAAGTTTGATTTAACTGGGACTGAAGGGAAATAGATCTTTATTGTACCGTTATTAACATATGAACCCCACTCCAACGATTATTCCAGGAGGAAAGCTCCTATGTTTGGCCTGACACACACACACACACACGATGTGGTCTAATAAGGAGTAACGGAACAAGAAAATTATTGTCTCATCTAAAAAAACAAAACATCAGTAATGAGAGAACACGATGTGTGAAGTCCGTGAATCATAATCTTAATTAGTTTATGCACGACTTGTCCAAAAGCCATAATGTGAAGAACATTGCACTGAATGGTGACTTGCTACGGCAAGTTACATCCTCAAATGTCTACCCGTCTAACCCTGAATAATTGACCAGTGACTACGAGTCATGGAAAATGTCTTTTTCACTTCAGTTACTGGGAATATTCCCTCTGCGAACTCCCACCACTCGAGTGTGGGAGAGGATTCCCTGGTGGGCATCTGTTAAAGTAATCTCTGACAGCTTTCCCACATGCTCGACTACCTGTAGGCGACGGCATCATCTTCTTCAGCTAGAGCTACTCTTTATTATCTAGCCTGAGGAGAAAGGCAAATCTGCAACCGCAGCGGCACATAAGGTTCATCAAACACTTTACAACAATCCAAAATGCAGCTTTTTTTTTTGGTTTGGTTTTGGTTTTGGTTTTTTTTTTGTCTTTCGACGAAATAAAAATTGAAAATGTTGCCATGGGCTTTGGCAAGAGGGAATAAAATTGTATTTTCTTATTTGACTAAAGAATTGAACAATAAATTGAGGAAATAAACTGTAGATCATTACTAAATATCGTTGCACTTCAATTTGCAATCAAAAATCCTAAATCTTAGATGGGTTTTGATTTGGTTCTTCAGATGCATGGACAATAATCTCAATAAAATCCTTAATTTCCACATTTGACACACACACACACACACACTGTGTTCAATGTGTAAACGCTACCGACAGTCTTAGGAAAACACTGACAACACGTAGATGCACACCACCAAGGCGATCAGCAGTAGCGCTTACTCAGCAGACCAGTAAATAAGCAGCTAGGTAGACCGCTGCAGATTCACCAACTCATAGAACAACAACTGCTGCACCACAGACTGGCCGCCTAATGCACAGGCAGACTGCAGTCTCCACCGTGGCCACAGAAAGAGAGAACACACACACACACACACACAGAGATCAGGCTGTTGTCCAACAAGAACAGAAGTGATGTCATTTACATCCAGGACTGACCCAACATTTTCCAGGGTCTTTTTCATTCATGCAGTTACGATACAATTAGCTGTGTAGATGCAAAGTGGTCAAACGGAAAAGGTCTTTACAACGTGCTCTGATCTTAGGGCCAATATATCGCTGTCATCTGTAATGTGCTCTGTAATGTCAGGAAGTGGGTGATCTTTCATGTTGGATAAGACCATGATATACAGTACTAAGTATTGCAACTCTCATTATAATTGATGGGGGGGGCGACCTGTCTGCCTGCCTGCTGTAAAAGGAGCACATTATCCTTGAGAGCAGACTGGTATGGAATTTGATGTGCCTTTCAGAGCATTGGACTCTAAGATTGTCATTCCAGGTCACGCTGAAAATAAACTGTTCCTCATTGTTCTAGCATCTACACTCGCTGTGTATTTGATGCCTCTCTTTCCATCCCCTGCTGTGTCCTCGAAAGACACCATTCCACACAAATGATGCTCATCACAGTTGGAAGCTTGGCATGTGAGGCCTAATGTAGTGGTTAGACCACTAAAGGGAAATAAAAACCTCTGCAAAACAGTCACTTTAATGGGAGTTAAAGTTATTTCAAGCTTGCGGAGGGGCTTTGCACATATTGTATAATGATGTCAATGGACATCTCTATCGGTGTACCATTGGTAGGGCTCAAACATAAATACGTGCAAGAATGGCATGGAGGAGGATTCCACGAGTCAATTTCAAAATCAAGAAAATGTATCATTGAGAAAACGACCTGTTTCTGGGTTCAACTCTTTCTTTGTCTGCCTAAGATATAGAAAGGAAGTCTGGTTTGAAATTGACAGAATACCTGTCATACGCTATTATTAAATATAACAACATATGATGCCAGATCGCCAAGGTAACAGAATCTCTCTTAAACACATGCATTGCTGCGTTCAAATCAAACTGCTGGTCTAAATACAACAGAAGCTAAAGTCGAGCCTCAGTCTAAGATGGATGGCGGGTAACATTACATTGGCTGTTAAGAATGAAAACAATATCATATATCATATATGCTTAAAGGAGATTGAAGGTCGACTTAGTGCTGTTAAATCCAAATGTAATATCGCAGTCTTAAAGAATCAGCCGTTGAGTTTACCTTGTGGAAGCTCCCATGGAAAACCCGCTTCACTCGCTCCTCATTAAACGTGGCTTTCTGGATCTCTCCTCGGGTGTCCTTGTTGTAGAACGAGATCGTTTTGCTGGAAGCTGAAAAGAGAAGAGAGCCTGCGATGAACCCTGACGGCGTATCACGACGTGGCGGCACGCAAATCACCGGGAGGACTTTAGAGATGCTTATTTAAAAATGGCAGCTACGTACGGTTGACAGTGACCCCGACCTCGGGGTTGTTGTTTCGGTCCGAAATCTGCCAGATATCAAAAGGCTCAGAGGGCGTGTCAGGTAGCAGGCGGAAGAGCAGGATGATGGTGTAGGCTGGGGGGAGACCTTCTGGATGGATCTCCCTGTGAAAAAAAGGAAAACATAGGCCATGAAATCCTGCTGCAAAGACGCAGCATCCACACTTGTCAGCTGTTTTAGAACTCGTGCACGATGGCCGGCTTCCCTCTGAACCTTGGACAAATTGCACACACACTGAACGTGTTTTGTATCCCCTTAAGTTCTTCCAAAATGTTTCCATTTCCCTCAGCCAATGGCAAGCCACACACACACCTTGCACTCCAGTAGCAATTGCCTAACACCACTTGTGATCTCAGTGCCCCACTATGGCACAGACAGAATTAGGGCCTGTAAAACTGAATTGAATATGATTTAGTCCTGTTAGCACCTCATATTACCCAAGCTGCAACAGCAAATAAGGCTTTGGAGTAATTACCAAAGGGTGCTTGGGAAATTACTGTGACCACAGAGGCTACTGAACAACATTATTAACAATGACTGTGGGCCGACCGACTGGGAATATTTACAGAGTGAGACTCGCGATCCCTGTACGTGTCACACCCTAAAACTCTAATTAGCTTCATCTCTTACTTGGTGGGCTGGCTTAAGAAGGCGTCCTTGTGCAGCCTGTAGGCGATGTAGCTGTTGAAGGAGCCTGGCTCCATGGAAACGCCATTCATTCCAGCAAACGTCCGGTCTGTGATGTTGAAAGCCTCCAGCATCCTGAAGCCTGAAGGAATGAAAACAGGAGGCGCGTTGAGGGTGGAAGCCTTCCCAGAGCAGAGCATTGCCACGTTTAAGCAACCCCGGCGAGCTCTTCTGAGATTGTTTTGAGGTGTAGAACCTGATCCTGACGCTGTATGCTCACCAGGTGTTGTGAACCCATGGATGTAAATCAGAGGGCAAGCTGAAACGGGACAAAAAAGGTTAAAGCAAAACAGGGCTTAACGAAACTGATCCGTGGCTGTTTATGCAACTCCCTATCGTCCCTGTAAGTGCCCAAATCATCCACAGCAGTAATTAGAACTCTAAAATAAATCATTTCCGCTTGGAACAAAGAAAGAGTAAATCCGTCTTACTGGAGGTGGCCGTTTCACAGATGAAGGTGATCAGGTTGTCCTGGATCTTGGCAAAAGCGTCGTAATCGTCCACCACAAAGACGTGTCTCTCACTGGGCTTGCTGCCAATAAGTCTCAACTCTGTCATGTCCACATCGGCCACGCCAACCACAAACACGCTGTAGCCTGTGGGTGAAAACACACACACAGGCTTCCAGTAACCACTAGCAGTTTGTTCTCTGTAGTGGATATTAAGTTAGCCACAAACTTTGGTTCTGACAAAGTTTTCTTCCAATTAGAATCATCGGAAACAGCTCTTCTCTAGTGTTGCACATACCGGAATGCTGCAGTCTCTCTGCACTCTTCTTCACTTCGTCTTGCGAGCGTCCGTCTGTGACCACCACCAGCACCTTCGGGACGTTCTTCCTCATGCCGCCGTCTGAGGTGAAGACCTTCTCGTAGACGTGCTTCAGAGCGACGCCTAGACGAAGGAGATGGGATGCCGTGACATCAGAGCGGTCTTTATTGCCATTTATTTGCAGCTGATAATGCTTTTTCTATTTTGTACCTGTCTTCGTGTTGCCTCCTCTGTAGCGCACAGTCTGCAAAGCTGATAGCACAATGCCTTTGTCATGGTATGTGTTCAGCTTGAACTCTGTCTTAGCGTCGTCACTGTACTGCACAAATGCGACCTGTTCAATGAGAAATTGCAATTTAAAACAAACTGGATTATCAAATGTGTCTTTTTTAAACATCATATAGGGTCAATTTTGTCATGACTAGAATGGCAAACATTAAAGAGGGCATCGTGGCTCGTGCTAACCTGCATGCCACTGGGGCTGATCACATCGAAGGCTCCAGTCATGCTCGTGACGAACTGAATGACCTTGAGGAAGCTCTCATCCCCAATACTCCAGGAACCATCGATGAGGAAGACCAGGTCTGCCTTTGCACCTTTGCACACTGGAGGGCAGATATAATGACGTCAACATTCAACCTCAGCAGGATCGTAACGAGGATTATTTTAGAACGCAAACGGCACGGCTCTCCTCACCATCGAGTGCAGCAGGAACCGTTGCTGGTGGGGGGAGGGTGGGAGGCTCGGTTGGCAACTCTGTGGGTTTGACCACTGCATGACAAAAAAAAATAGCCGCACGTGCACATTTTTAATTAAGTCGCTTCCAACAACAATAACTTTTAAGGATGTGTGGGAGCCTTTGTGTTATCTTACATGTCCTCTCCTTTACACTGACTCCGGGTCCCTCCTTGTTGGGCGTTTGGACGTACACTGTGGCATTGTAGAGCGTGTCAGGGGACAAGCCGTCAAAGCAGTTGGTACTCTGCGAGCTTCTGACTGTGATCTCCTGAGCACCACTCTTGGAGGCTGGACAAGACGGGGGCAAAGAATCCGGGTTAAGATTCCAGCTGCAGCCATCGAGCAAATTCGTTATTGGGTCTTGCTCGGCACTGCCTTTATTCGTGCACAACTGAGTGAAGCGCTTACTGTCAAAAGGGTTGATTTTGAGTCTGTATGAGGTGGCTGCTCTGTGAGGGGCCCATCGGATGCAGAAGGAGTCGTAGCCAACATTGTAGGTGGTCAGGTCTGTCACATTCAGGTACACTACAAGGAAGCATCATTCTCAGCTGCACATTCATCCTTCACAACGTCGTTTAATTATTGTGCAAAATAAACAGCAAATAATTATTTTGTGTCATTAACTCACAGGTGGTGCCTTGTCCAATCAGAGGCTCGCTATCTCCTGCGTTGTACTGGGCAAACACCTTCACGTCATAGGTAGTGCCAGGTTTCAGGTTAGGCAATTGGTGGGAGGTCACATCTCCAACAGCAACTTCCATGGATTCATCAGAGTCTGAACGGAGACGTAAATGTCACTTTTCCAAACACGTTATATTCCAAGTATCAACATTTTAAAGCCCCCCCCCCCCCCCCACCAAAAGAAAATACATGGCCATACCCTCAGGCTGGTAGACGAGCTTGTATCCGTTGACTTTGGAGGGGGCAGGGTCCCAGGACACCCTGAAGCGGGTGTACCACTCATCGGAGACACGGAGGTTTCTGGGGCCGAGCAGACCCACTGTGGCAAACAAGACAGGAAAAGTCAACACTGGTTCCGGATGATTTCCAAAGTATCGGCACGAGTGAACCGTCTGCAGGTTTATCATAGGTTTTTGAATTATGAATCTGATATATCAAAATATCCTTATATATCATCTGAATCAATGAATCAGATTTCAACCATTCAGATTTTCTGCTGTGCGTGCTGCACGCACATGCACACACCAGACTGCAGTTGTATGCATAGTATTGCATGCTATCCTTCATATGTGTGTGTGTGTCATTTCATTAGGCGTCATCAGATAAAACAGATATTTGTAAAACAGACACATAAAATGATGTCATACGTGTGTGTCCATCTCCTTCCAGCTCTCCTCCCGGCCCATCCTGATAAATGGCCGTCACTTTGATATTATAAGGAGTGTTTGGATCCAGGTTCTGCAGTATCACATTGTTTGTGTTTCCGGGGACAGTCGTCTAAAAGACAGAAAATACAATATGTAAAAAAAAATAAAAGAGGCGGAACAAATTGAGAGAATCCTAGGGATTAAATTGCTCTGCTTTGTCAGACACTCTAAGCAAAGAAATGATAATGCTCACGTATTCCTCAATGGGATCTCCTGTAGTCTGGGTATAGGCGATTCTGTATTGCGTCACTGGACCTAGAGCATGTTCCCAATTCACGGAGAGTGTACTGGTGGTGGGATCATAAACACGCAAATTCCTTGGGCCGCTCAGAGGCACTAAGCATTAAGATAGAAAGCAGAGTTTGTGCTGTTTATTCTAAACATCTCAGCATACATGTGTTTGTTTTTTCTTTTCATTGAATATATGTACTACATTCGCACACAGCGTTATACGTAGAGTCCCAAGATGGTTTTCCTTCTCGGGGACAAGTCTTTAAAAGACCTGGCAGACGCTCTTACATGTCTTCCCTGCATCACTGATCGTGGATCCTTCGCCATCGCTATACAAAGCTGCCACTCCAACGTTGTACTCGGTGTCCGGGAGCAGCTGCTGCAGCAGGGCGGTGGTGGTAGTCCCCGGTACCACAATCTGCACAAAGACGCAGGGAATGTCAGGAAAAAACGCTCAGAGGGGTTTTGTTGAATCATTCCCAGCAGGCACAGACCCCCCCCCCCCCCCCCCCTCCTCTAACTGCTGCTTGTATTGTGAACTCCCCTCCCACTCAACAGCCCTTTACTCTCAGCACTGAGCGACGGGACAGAGGCAAATAACCATTTGATGTTTGACAGCCAGCACCAGAACAGACAGTAACAACAGCTGATTGCACAATCTCCCCCCTCCCTCTGTCTTGGTTGAGGGTTAGTTCAGTTGGGTCGGCGCTTCCACGGGGCTTTGATCTGGTGGTAAGATCTGAAAGTGAGTGATGGGATGGGATGGGAAGGGATGGACACTTGTGTCAGAGCTTTTGATGGGAATGGGGCCGTGCGAGAGAGAGATTTAAAAACCGTCCCGCATACCGGGCATGGGAACGTCTTGTGAAAGGCTTGAATGTACCATGAGTGTGTGAACAAACAAGATAAAGGCAAAGTTTGCATGGCCAGCAGTAAATCACAATATGCTGAATCTTCAAAGGGTTTTATTTCTCATGCAGCGAGGAAGTCATTCTTGAGGGTGCAGACTTTCCAGCAGATGCTCGAGAGCTAATGATTCAATGAATCCAAAAGCACACAAAAAGTGCTTGTGGATTCCTTAACGCAGCCACAAGTCCTTCAATCGTCAGGATGTGGGGATTTTAAGACTTTCTGCTTTAATGAAACACATTTGTGGTTAAGATCAGGAGCAGTTTGTAAAAGAGTAGCATTCATCTGGAACGCACATGGAGCGTCCATCAGTCCACAGTTGTCATCATCTGTTTTCTCTTAAAGGTTAATGGTGAGCCTTGGTTATAGGTGCTCATTGTCCATCCATCCATCTTCGACTGCTTATCCGGGGGTAGGTCAAGGGGGGGGGGGGGGGGGGGCAACAGCCTGAGCAGGGATTTCCAGGCTTCCCTCTCCCCAGACACCTCCTCCAGCTGTTCCGAGGCATTCCCTGGCCAACCGAGAGACATAGTCTCTCCAGCGTGTCCTAGGTCTTCCCCGAGGTCTCCTCCCAACGGGACATGCCTGGAACACTTCCCCAGGAAGGCGTCCAGGAGGCATCGGAGATAGATGCCCCAGCCACATCAGCTGACTCCTTCGGCTCAGTTCCTCCTTCACCACGACAGACCGATACGACTGCATCACTGCAGCCGCTGCACCGATCCCTCTGACAATCTCACGCTCCATCCTTCCCTTTCTCATGAACGAGAACCCAAGATACTCCACTTGAGGCAAAGACTCCCCACCGACCCAGAGAGGGCAGACCACATTATCCCGGTCAAGAACAATGGCCTCGGATTTGGAAGTGATGATCCTCATCCCGTTTGCTTCACGCTCAGCCGTAAACCCCCCAGTGATGAGGCTCCTGTTGGCCTCAGGTGCCATTGTGTTCATACATAAATGTTCTATCGTTCCATGTATACAAACTCATACAAATTTCTTGCAAACTTACCGACTCGGAGGGCCTGGCGCCAGTCAAAGGAGCATAGACGACACGGTACTCCTGGACCGCGCCCGTGGCAGGCTCCCAGCGAACATTCAGAGTGTTGGTCGTCGGGTTGAAAACCTGAATGCTCCTGACGGGGCTGCGTTCCACTATCGAGCCAAGAATGTTAAGTGATGAGATGGTGGTTAAAGGTAAGGAAATTGAAGGTTAGGGTGAGGTAGAGCGTAAAGAGTTATGGCAGAGGTTCAAGGGCAGCAATTCATGCACAGGATGGAAATATAGATGGAGAGAAAAGGCAGATGAGACAAAAAGAGGAGGTTTAGGTCATTAAAAATAGATGAACAATCGCACTGGACCAATATCCATAATAGCACTACACTAATACAGGTAGCATATTTGTATTATTTGTGTTTTAGTTCTGTTTAAATTCGTTAAAAATCCGACTGAATCTCCTTCCTTCCTGTGATCCGGACTTTGTCCCATTTTAATGCAACACGGTTGAGACAAATTCAGTTCACAAAGAAAGTGCTGTAGCCAGATGAGTCTGACTCCATGAGAGCATTTCAATAAAATGGGAGCAACCCTGCCGAGACATGTTTAAGTCGTTACTTAACAATAGTTTTATCAACAGGACACTTCCCTTCAGGGCCTTAAAGGTTGGTGAACAGGATATATAAGGCGTAAGGGCAGCGCAGCGTGAAGCAGATGTGTAGAGGCTTTGTGCTGCTCCCCATTACAAAACCCGTAAATGAAGGGGCAAAACTCCATACTTTAAAAAAAAGACTGCTTTGCAAAGCTGCTTTGAGTTTAAAGTCATAATTAACATAATTTGTTATTACATGACAAGGGGGAGGGACATAACTACATATTCTTAAATGGCGACACATTTCAGAGTTAACAGAATAAATGGTTTTGCAGCACTATTTTTATAAGACTTTCAATCTTTCCAGGAAAAATCCACAAAATATGAAGGAGCACTTCCAGAGATTTGAAAACAGGGGGGTATCGGGAGCGTGGACAGATTCTGACCTTAGCCAAGTAAGTAGAGAGCCATAAAACACATAATGCCCTCCATTCATGCCTTTACCCACTTCTATTTCTTTTTCCAAAAGGACAGCCAATTACTCAACGGATCCCCCTCCACCATCCCCCCACCACCACCACCATTATTCTGACCATGACCCTTCATTCAAACCTATAAATGGACAGTATTTACGGTAAAGAGAGCGAGAGGAGACACCACTACGCAGCTGCCGACCCAGAGGAATGCCTTCCTACGCAATCGCCCCGCAAACCAGTGACTCATTCCCTGAAGAGATTGTGTTTAGGTTGAGGTGTAAAGTAAGCATGCTTTAATTCTGACGAAACAAGATGATCACTTTGGCTTGAATTACAGGTTTTGCAAAAAAAAAAAAAAAGAAAGAAAATGAGAGTGATTGAAAAAATGATGCACTGACTGCCGATTTGAAGGTTCCAAACCGGTGGCGGCTGCTGGTCTTCCAAAGAGGGGAAAGTTCTTGTCTCCCTACGTCCTAAATTTTGTTGATTTATTTACATGCAAGTTTCTCCTCATCAGGACGAAAAATGAAAAATGGATTCAGCCTTGGGAATGATGCACCAATCACCATGTAGAAGCCCAGCGTCCAAGCCGGCCGAGGCTGGAACGCGACAAGACTGTGGCGTTTATCCAATGACCGTCAAGTTATGAGGCAAAGAAAAAAAGTTTCCTCGCACTCCCATCGAAGTGAATGGACGCTATGGGCATGTAGGACTCTGATTGAACGCCCTGAACGCTATCGCCCAAGGATCTCACCTCTACTCCTACATCCCCACATGCATCCCCACTGCGATGATGATGATGATGATCTACAGCAACGCGTATGTGCCTGCTTACGTGTTTTGCCATTTTCAGACAAGCGTTGTCCCTCTCCAGCAGAGTAGACAGGAACCACAGTCACTGTGTAGACGGTATCAGAGTTCAGGTTCCTCAGGACAGTGTTGACGGTGTTGCCTGATACCTGAACCTGAAGTTCAACGGGACACACATCAGATTGAGCTCTAGGCTGATTGTAAGTATAACCTGAGTTACGTTTCTCTCAGCATGCTGCTGGACATTTATTACCATGTCTTCCTCTCCTCCAGCTGCGGGGACGTAGAAGATCCTATACTGGCGCACGTTGCCCTCCGCCGGCTGCCACTGGACATTCAGGGTGCTTGTAGTCGGATCAGTGACCCGCAGGTTTCTGACACCGCCCAAAGGCTCTGAGATAGCATAAAGGCAGAAACGTCGGAATGGCTCTGACGCTATGAGAGAATTCCTCACAGCCACACGACTGGATGCACATTTTGTGTGTCGTCAACCAGGTAACAACTTACTGGTCTTCCCGAGGCCGTTCAGCTCCTTGCTGACTCCTCTGGGATAGACGGCCACCACGTTGATGGCGTATTCAGTGTCAGGGGTCAGTTTAGGAAGCAGGACTGTCGTTTTCTTCCCTCCAACCTGAGTCTAGTAGGGGAAGAATGTTTGTTAGCTTTTTGGATAATATCTCATTAAGTTATTATTACTATTATTAAGTTAAAATCATTAGCTAACTCTGTTAAAGGTCTGTTAACTCTACGTGATCACAATGAATAGAGATTTGATTCAATTTAGACAGTGCTCTGAGTGAAAGTACATATTAAAGTAAAGTATAATGCTGAGCTTTCATATGTGATTTAACCCTTTGTGAATGCCTTTAATCAGTCTGCCCCGACACTACGATTTTACTTTTTTGGCACTGCGGTGTCGTTTTGGAAAACAGACCCCGCACGTCAGACATTTCCAAATACAGACCCATAGTCACAGACATAATAACGTAAAATTCCCGAGGCCAGCCGTACTTGCTAAATTCCTGACGGCTAAGATGACTTGGCTGGAATGCTGGAATGTTTGCTTCCAGTTTTCCATCCAGCTTTCAGTGCGATATCACCCAGGCAATCGGCGTGACCAAATCTCATGACCAAATCTCATTAGGCGCTAAGGAGGAGAACATTCCATCGCGTGTTAGAAGGAATCAGCCGGTGGGCCTACATAACAGCAGCTGTGCCTGGGCTCGGCTGTCTACAAAATGTCTGACAGGGTCAATTACGATTTCTATCTGTGCAGAGTTTGTGCCCCCCCCCCCCTTTCTCCGATCTCCTCCCACCGCCAAATATATGCAACTTAGGTGAATTGGCTACTCCAAATTGTCCGTAGTGTGTGTGTAATTCTAAATCTCTCTTTGTCACTAATTCCAGTGAGGATGAGGATGATAATAATAAATAAAATAAATAAAAAATCAGCCTGATTTTGTGTTTAGACTTCCCTGTATGAGAAACAACAAGCGATTTGTCATTTAATACTACATGCTCTGTTAATTCAATGACATCCACATGGAGGTCTGAGCACACATCGTGGGTATGGTGCGACCTGCTGTGTGGCTTACAGTCTGGCTTCTGCCTCCAGATGTGGGGACGTAAGTGATCCTGTAGTTCTGGACCCGGCCCGGGGCTGGATTCCACCTGCCGTTCAAAGTGGTGGTGGTTTCATTGAACACAACCAAATCGGTGGGAGGTCCTTGGATTACTAGGAAAACGTGCACACACACATATCATAATCACAACCATGCCAACATGTCTGTCAATTAAGTGGATTGAGAGCACTTTTTCCATGGAGCTCCTTAAAAAAAAAAAAAGCCTTTTAAAGACACAATCCTTGATCTTGGCCAGCTCATAGTGGTCAGCTCTAAAATGTTAATTTGTAGTCAATGATAAGTTCATTTATTTCTACTTTTTTACTTTACTAAAGCAAAGCAAGTCCGCCATTGGTTTGCATCAAGGACCGCAGCTTTAAACGAGAAAAGACAAACCTCTGGAATTTTGTCTTTTCTGAAGGAGGGAATTGATTCTACTGAATAGCAATGGCTTGATGGAAGAATGACAAAGGATGGACTGATAAATGCATGGATGGATATGATGGATAGATGGATAGCGTGATGGATGGATGGATAGCGTGATGGATGGATGGATGGATGGATGGATTATGGAATGGGCCACAAAAAGAATAACTAAAAACACTTGCAAATGTAGTGTTTGCAGAGCATGCATGAATGAAATCCATTTTCAGCCAATTAATTACAGCATTTAACTCTGGACATTCAGAGAAATACACGGGGAGGTGGATGGCATGGACACAAAGACAAGCACAGACAGGACAGAAAAACAGTCGAAAACTGGTTCTGTCATCTGCAACACAGCACCGCTGGAGGGATGGATGGGTTAAGGGCATTGCTTGATGATGTAATTATGGTCGTCCAAATGAAAGGCAATGGTGATGACTGACTGAATGGTAAAACATGCTTTCGCCATTTAACAAGAGAAGCATCCTCTTGCGTCACCACAAATATACTTACGTCCGGGACGACCTGTCTTGGGCACTATAGAGGCACAAATAGAAAGATGTAATGGGCATACCCTCAGCTAAACATCTCAATATGTCCAGGAGTGAAAAAAAAAAAAAGGTAATGATCAGCCTTTGATCAAAATCCTAGATCAAGAAGAGTAAAAGAGACGCTCTTTGATTTTTTTTTAGATTGATTGAAGAACTGCCTGGTACGTGTGTCTTACATGTCCTCTCGGCGCCTATCAGGTCCTCGCTCTCTGATTCATCCGGGTAGATGGCAGTGACAGACACATCGTAGAGCGTGTCTGGTTCCAAGTTCTCCAGGACATGGGTCGTCTCATCATTGTTCAGAATGGACTGATGAGGAAAAATAGAAGCACAATGTAGTTCTCCCTGCAGTGGAGGTCGTTTTCTAGCAGCACCGACACACCTTCTGTGGTATACATTCGGAAATACCTGCAAGAATCTTTTATTTTTTTAGTATATATGAATGCACTGCTGTTTTTCTCTTACATATTGGAAGTTGCTGTCGCCCCTCTTATTCCAGCCAATCCGGTACAGCGCCACATCAGGGGCGCCATGATCCCAGGTGGCTCTGAAGCTGGTCTGGGTCGCTTCTGTTAATCGCAGATTCTTTGGGGCAGGAACCACATCTGTAGGTGGAGAGGGAGAAAAGTATGATCTCTATTTAAATGAGACAGTAATCCATGATTATGGCTAGATTAACGTCAGTTTCCATTCCTACCAGTAACTGCGTCTCCAAGCATTGGCTGACCAGGTCCTTCGTCATAGATCGGAGTGGCAGCAAGACTGTACTCGGTCTGTGAGAACAGGTTGTCCAATTCTGTGGTGGTCACATCTCCTCCAACTTCCAGCTGTACAGCAAAAATAAATATGCAACCAAAGTCAATCATTCAAATACATTGAGCCTTGATACTTGAAAGCAAAAATCACGCCTCAGCTGTTTTTGCTCTTCGGCCAACTTTTGCCAAGTCTTGTGAAACTTTAACTGTAGCGACAGTAGGAGTTTTGAGACGCACTGGTGAATGCAGGAATGCACACCTAAGAGCACGAGGGAAATGCACCAGAAGGCATAATTCGCTGTGCTTGTTTCCAGGGGAAAATGGGATCAGGTAAGGTAAACAGCAAAAGGCAACGAAATTAGACAAAAGACTAGGAATAATAAACTCCTCTGAATTCCATTATGTTACATTAGCTTAATCTCAAGAAAAAGGACTGAACAAATCCATTCTGAGCATCCATTATCTTGAACAGCTGCTGTGCATTTTGTCTCTCAGATAATTCCCATTTTACTTCGAGCTTCATGTTCCGAAGACTTTATTTGCTTCCTTGGACCTGCAGGGGAAAGCGTTCTGGAGTCGCTGTTGCAAGTGGCAGGCTGTCACTTACTGCAGTCTAATAGAAGTCTAATAGAAGACAAGCATGACATTCTGCTACTTTCTGGGCAGTACGCTCTTCCTCCCACCGGGCTGAATTTATCACAGTCACATCCACTCAGCTTCACTTTCACATGTGTGTTTCCATCAGCAGCGCTTTTTGAAGATCACCTACACCCGATTTATGGCTTAGGAAGTAGCAAAAACACAGACCAAAGAATCATCTGCTGCAGCCTAAGAAACTCCCCAAAGGGGACATGCAGCCATAAAGTATTGTGTCCAATCCCCAGCACCAAAGGCACTCCTTTAAACTCCCAAAGTTGTGTTCTGATAGTTTCGTAATCTTTTCATTAAGCTCTCCCCAAGCTTCATCCAACCAGCTGCAATCTCCATTATGTTGTCCCAGCAAATATATTGAGGGAAGAGTTGAAAATATCTAGATATAAATTCCTCACCATAAAAGCTAATGGCTCAAACAGACAACAGCTAATGAAGGTTCTCAAGAAAAACAGGAGCGAACACGACCGGTAAAATCCGAGGAGGCTACACGTATCCCGTCTTCCAGGAATCCGGTATAGTATAAGCACGGAGCATGACTCGGGATAAAACTCACTTCTTTGGCTTCTCCCCCGTCGGGCTTGTAGGTGATGAGGTACTTGCGAACAGGACCGGGAGCAGCGTCCCAAATAAGCCTCATGGTGCTGTGGGTAACGTCGCGAACCCTCAGTTCACCCGCAGGTGGCAGGGGCACTGGACAAAGAGCAGGAGGTCAATGTTGGTTTGGAGGGATTATAGGAGGGCGTCAAACATGTGAGCATCACAGATGAATAACTAGAGAAGCACTCGGAGAGCGCAGACCTACCCCAAGCACCTCAGCCCCCCCCCCCCATTAAATTGTGATTTACACCAAAAAGTATTCTATGAAAACCTTTATCAATTGGATTCACATTGATATCATTATTACTTTAGATTATTATTCTGGGTCTATAGCTTCCATAGCTTTTAAAGATACAGCAAATCAGTTTCTCCACTACTGATAGCCACAGTGTCTTGGTAAAGGCCAACGAAAAACACAACCTCCTTTGTGGAGGTTGTGGGGTGTGAGGGTGTGGAGGTAAGAGCAATATTATTGAAAGTGTGGAATTGGCTTAGCTTGTTAGAAATCTCTGTCTCTAATATTAAATGCACAGCAGGATGAAATGTAAGTGTACACCCGCAGTCCGGATGAAATTCGGTGGTGAGATAGAGGCCCCCACCCTACAAAACTCAGATTTCATAAACATCGGTCGATAATCATCCGAGATATTGTGGAACAAAATTAGAAACTCAATTTACTGCAATGTTAATGGGAAATTTCAAAGTGAAACAAATTTCATCAAATGGTAACATTCCCAGCATTTCCTGAAAATGTCATCAAGATCCATCTGTAACTATTTGAGTTATGTTGCATACGGCCTGACAGACAGACAGAACTGCTTATCAAATACATACGGGTGACTCCCTGCTTGGCCAGTGGTTGGCTCGTCGACTCGCCATGCAGGGCGTACAGGGTGACCATGTAGGCTGTGTTGGGGAGTAATTTCACCAGCTGGACATCAGTTGTTACTCCTCCCACTCTGACCTGCAAAGGTTCCAAATTAAATACAAGAAAAGAAAGAGAAAGAAAGAGAAAGAAAGAAAGAAGCATTGGCTCAGAGAGGAAATTGATGGCAAACACTGAGCCATTTGGATGAGCTCAGCGGAAAAGTATTTTCATGGCGGCACATTTGCCAATTCCACTTTGATTCAAGCAGGTTTAACACCTCATGGAGAAATTTGAATGCTCCCTTGCAGAGTTCATACCCCCCCCCCTCATGTGTGACAAACAATGCACGTCTGTGTTTTCCTTCTGAAATCTGTATTTTGTCAAGAACCGCGGGCGACATGTTGGACGTTTGCTCCCCTCTGGTGTTTAGCAATGTGTCCGTACTCGATGCCGTCGAAACGCGTGCCGTTTCGTTTCAGTCGCATTGCTGTCCCGCGACATGTTGTCTCTTACCTCCTCATCGATTGTAGGCTCGGTGGCGTTAATGGCGCTGTACAGCAGCATGTACCCGGTCGCATCCTCCACCTCCTCCCATCTCACCCGCATGGTGGAGGTCTGCTCGTCGTAGATGTCCATTCTTCTCACGGCTCTGATGGGGACTATTTAGCAACAAGGAACGATGTTACAAACTATTTCTGAATGGACATGCACAGATATAAGATGCACTGAGTGGAATGTCTTCATTACATTTTGCTGTAATAAGAATATGTATTAATAAATATAGAATATTACTCCAAAGGATATAAAGACCATCGATCTTGATTGTTTCTTTAATTACATAAACAGTTCCACAAACCATTTTTGCATGTCAAACTAAACAATCGGTGCTATATTATACGTGCTTTTATAAATACCAAACATCATTACATTTCTACTACTCTGGAGGCAAATGTCAAAACTTAAATTAACAAAATTATAAAATAACCATAAAAAGACGTCAGATGTTATCATATAAACTTCCTTTAAATTTGCTTCTAATTAAGAATTATTGCAATTTTTCCCGGCCAAAAATGACTTTATAAATTAAACCAAAGATAAATACACATTCTTAGAATGAACGGCGGGCACTGGTGTGCTACAACCGAGCCAGAGAGCATCAGTAATGGAGGTTAACATAAAGAGTTACTGTTCATAAAACTAATGGGTGGAGGTCCGTGAGTGCGCCAGCTAGAGCCCACTGAAATTTAAACAGTTGTTGTTTGACAACTTTGACATCCTCGACTTTTATTTGGGTTTCACAAAGTGGGGAAAGTCTCTAATTTAGCACAGGTTTCTTTCAGCAAGTTTAGTTTATGCTATAGTTTACATTCTTACTGACAACTTTTACCATGTATGGCTCTTTTATAGACGGCCGTCAAATTTCACAGGCCTATATTTGTGTCAGAGACGGAAACGGAAGACATACGTGTTGTCTCAGTGCCTTCGAGAGGCTCGCTGGTGTCCTCCCCCACCACAGAGTAGACGCTGACCACGTACTCGGTCAGGGGGTTGAGGCCCTGGAGAACCACGGTGTTTTCGGTACCGCCCACCATCACCTAACGGAGAGGGGGGAAACTCATAAGATTAAAGCTGCAGTAGTTACTTTTTGCAGAGTTTTCAGAACAAAATACTTTATTTGACGAATTTAGAATGTTTTTATACTTTCTCAAAAGTCTGTCATTTACACATGTGTTAATACATTTATTCCTCAGTTTGATATGACAAAATGTTAAGCATGTGCTTCCAGCCTCAGGTTGAGATTTGGAAGGCTGGTCTTTGTGTTAAAGTTTTTCATCCCCTCATATTTAGCCATCATGTGTTGCCAAGGGGTTTCGAAATCTGCCCTCAGGCCTTCAGAGCAAACAGTTGTGGGCACCTGTAGCATTAAAGTGAATTAGAAATATAAATTCTCCAGAATTATTCTGGCATTAACCAATCAGCTTGCGAGTTGGCTATTGTGCATCTGCTGGCTGGCTCCAGTGTTACACATCTGGTAGGAGGACCGTGCCGGTCATTTGAGATATTAGTCATGAAGCTAATATTATTTTCTTTCTAATCCTCAAAAATGAGAGCTGAGTTTTCACTTTCATGTCATCACACACTCCCAAACAACGCCCAGCCAACACAAACGGGAGCCTGCCAACTGGGGCTTAAACGGAGGAACTCATTAGTCTCGTAAACTTTGGATCAGGTCACGTAGAGACCAGCGTAGCTCTCTGTACCCTCAGGAGGGGCTGAGCTACACTGACTGCACTACACGCTGGTGCAGACCCAGTTAGTGGTGGCTGTGTGGCAGGTATACCTGTTGAGGGCTTCCAGACACAGTCACGTACTCCACACGGTACTTGTCCACCGGCTCGTCTGGGGCAGTCCAGGTGACTCGGAAGGAGTGGTGGGTCACGTCAGATGTCACCAGCTTGGTGGGGGAGTCAGGTATAGTTCCTAAACAGGGGGGAGGCATGAAAAGACATTGAAGGTGCTGGCCATCACAATAAACATCATATTTAAAGGGTCAATTCATCTAAGAATCTTTCATTTAGAAATAAATATAGTAACAAAGATGACGTGGTTTTTAGATATTCAGTTGAATATACAGTGTAAAGCCTCCATCTGTATTTATACCTGGTCCCTTGACGCTGTTGCAGAGGTTGTCAGTGAGGCCGTCGACGATGTCCAAAAGGAAGGAGAAGTCAGCCACGTTGTACATGTGAATACTGTCAGGGTCCGTGGCGATGGACCTCAACTCGTTCTCGTCAGCGTTCTTCACACCTGAGCACCGACAATGAAGGCAGGAGTCGTTCGCACTTTGCTACACAAAGCAGTTTGACTTCATTCGTTTGGAATTGGACAAAGGTGACAGACCCAGTTGTTTGCTTACCAATAGCATAGAGCTCAATGCCCTGATCTCGCAGGCCCTGAGAGTTGACTACGACATCATCCTGAGATTTGCCGTCAGTGATCAGTACGCCGATCTTTCGAGCATTGGGCCGCATCCCAACGTTCTCTTTGAAATTGTTCTGAAGGAGGTAGTTCAACGCCAGACCTGCAACGAAGTCATCAACGTTCATTTGCTACGACGCCCACTGAAGCAAAAGTACCACCGTTTCCAGGAAATACAAATTAGATTAAGGCACCAGTCATGGTGTTTCCTCCTTTGTATGGCAGGTTGATCACAGCATCCAGGAGAGATTCCCGGGTTGGATGAGCGTCCAAGTGCCATTCGGTCTTTGGGTCTCCACTGTACTGCGCAAGACCTGAAGACACCAAAGAGCATTTATTGCATCAGTGCAAGGCAGCTTCTTTTAGTTGTATTCGTCATAACCATTTAGGCAAAACCCACCAATTTGGACCCTATCAGGACTAATTTCAAAGACTCCAACCATCCGGGCAATGAAGGCACGAATGGTCTTAAAGTTGAGGCGTCCGATGCTCCAGGAGCCGTCCACCAGCAGTACAATGTCAGCCTGTGCATTGGTCTTGCACACCACATCTGAGAGCAGCGTGACAGTGTGTCAATTGGACAAAGTTGAACGTTTAAAATGCTATATATATATACAAAGGAGAATCAAATGCTTAGCGGCCATGTGTACAAAATGGTATGTGGGGTGAAAGAGGTGTGAAAGGGAAGAAAGAGAAGAATTAAATAGTAAAAAAGAAATAATAAATTGGCATTGAACCAAACAAATCACATCAATCTTGGTGTCAAACAACAACAGAAAGTAGTAAAACATTCCATCTTTTTAATTCTTATTATATACATTTTTATTATCCAGGTGTTGTAATCGTTATCATCTCATCTTCTGGCATTTCAATTTGTTTTGGCAGTTGGATCCGCGAGTTATTCCCAAAGGCAACTCCAGGAAGAACGCCCAACAGTGGCCTGGGACATATTAGAGGCCCCCCGCCCACCACTGGAGAGATCACAGTACCCCCTCCAGCAGGGTAAAATGCAGATGCTGTTTTCCAAACACCTTTGTGACGACCGGGAAGGCATCTGATCCCCCCCCTGCACCTAAAAGAGGGCTGCAGATGTTGCAATAGCTGCTGCAACGTCTGCAAACTGAAAACAGGTTACAGATGCGACTTGTAAATTGATTCGCTCACACAAAATGCACAAAGACTCCCGTGACAGCCAGCTGTTTAACATCAGTCGATAGCAAGGGAGGAAAGGCAAATAAAAAGGGGGCACAATAGCATGAGGGGAGAAAAAAAACATCTGAGATTTTATAAGACTCTTTGTGGCCTGAGATGGAGTCAGCAGGACTCTTTGCAAACAAAAAGCAAACAAAATAAAAGAGAATGTTAATCCAGATTACATCTTTCTTTGAGATTTGTTGAAAACCGACCGGTAGCCAGCAAATGGGGAGAGTGAGATCTCCTCATGTCGGCTGTTTTATCTTCCCAAAGCTGCCTCCTTATTAGGACAGAACTTGCATATGAGGGGGGGTCAAACTTCCCTTTTCAGATGCTTTCAGGAAAAACACTTCTCTTCTGCTCACACTTGAGGCCTCTGACTCACAAGGTAGTATAAAAAACTGCAAATGGATTCTATGCTTATGTCTCAAATCTTCCCTGGCTGTACTTGGACTGGAAATGAATTAAAATAAATAAATAAAAAACGGAAGCCAAAGTGACCGAATGAAGAAAGCAAGCAGGCAGATGGAACGGCCATTACGTTTGTTATTTTTGTGGGACACTCAGCTTTGAGGAGAGGTATTCAAAGGAACTCTTTGACTTTTATGGGACTTGGATTGTCCATGTTCTCGTTAGTTTTAGCATGAAAAATAATTTCTACGTCATTCCTTAGATGTTGTAGTATTTGAAAAAAAAGGGTTTTACTTCACCTGTTGGCACAAAAGTAATATCAGGTTCATCAGAGAGAGTGGTTTTCTCCTCTCCATCCAATGGCATACTCTGCCCTCCGTCAAACATACCAAAAACACTCACTGTGTATTTGGTACCGGCTCTGCAGAAGAAGAAAAACATCATTTTTCATCTGTTTACATAATCTAAGTAGAGAATGTTGTTCAAGTATACATGACCAGCACAAAGACACACCTCAGCTCTTCCAGGACCACGGTGTTGTCATAAGGGCCAACCAGAAGTTGTCCCAGGTCAATGTCCTCCCCCACAGGATGGAACGTGACTTTGTAGCCCTTAACATCGCCAGGAGCATGATCCCAGGTTACACGGAAACTTGTCCTGGAAGGCTCCGAAGTCTGGAGGTTCCGAGGACCTTTGTAAGTTGACACTGTAGGGCGCGGGGACAAACGGGAGGGACACGTGATCACAGTGACTGGTAAAGGGTCAAAATATTGAAAAGCTTGCAGCACTCCATAATTAAGGTGAAGTAAAGACACATTGAATTACTGCTTTCAGTGATTTGCACTGCAGCGTACGATTACGATATGGGTGTAATCACATTTTGGTGTGGAGAGTGATAGAACATACGTGTTGTTCCTTCTCCCTGTCTGGCTCTGCCTTCTCCCCAGCGGTAGACCGGCAGGACGGTGATATCGTAGGTCGTGACCGGGGTGAGGCGTCTCAACACAGTGGAGGTGCCGCCACCGGGCACCTTGGCGGCCAACTGACGGCCTCCTGACTTTGGCTTGTAGGTAACACGGTAGTTAAGTACATTTCCAGGTGCCGGTTGCCACTCCACCTTCATGCTCTTATCCGTCTCCTCGGCGACATCAATTGATCTGCCGGCAGCCGAGACTGGAAGTAATGAAAAGGGGGAGGGGGGAGAAATGATGAATGGAGGGTTTGAGGGGATAATGTAGATTTTGGGCTGAGTTCAGATCTGTGCTAAATGCCTATGTTTCCAGTATACCATTGGAAATACAAGCAGCATGGCGTTTCTGCTGGTAAGTTGACTAAGCAGGAGCCTGCTTGGCTACCTTCCAGTCCTTCTTGAGAATATCTGCCCAGTTTCCACATGCGTGTGGCTAAAAAGCCGCCAGAATGTTTCTTCTGATTATTCAGCAGCATGCATTAAACAGGCCCCACATTTACATGCTCGATCGCGTTTCGTTGTTGGTTTTGGGAGCTCATCTATAAAGAATGTCTTATTTTGAGAGCAGGAAAGGCAAGTGTGAATCATCTGTAAAGCAAAGGTGTGGAAAATATTCTGACATTCTTAGGGAGCTGAATCTGAAGAGACACGAGGAAAGCGAAGGGGGGAAAAAAAAGAAAAGATGGGAAAAAACTGATCGAGGAAAACAGCAAATTGAATATTTGCTCTCACTTTGTACACAAGTATATGCCACATTTCTTTATTTCCCCGGACAATAAAATATTAATGATGTGTTTATGGAAAGAATGTCTAAACCTGCATTCTTGCTATTAAAAATGATCTTCCTAACAGAAAAATAAAAGGTCTACTGTCCCTTTGTGCTCGTAGAGCTTTTATGTCTTTTCTGGTCATACATTTACAATAAACTTAACCTTGACTTCACATTTTCTGGGCAACATCAGGACAGGACATTAAAAAAAACAAGCATGCAGACCTTGGAAGAGGAAGAAATAAGAATGACAACAACAGCAGAGAAGCAAAAACAAAATTAAGAGCGGCAGAACATTTAAGGGATAATTGTTTGGTGGAGGAGCTCGAGCAGCAAGAGAAACTTACTGTCTGTGGTCTCCTCTCCATCCAGTGGTTGTCCCTCTCCACGTCCATAACCAGCAAACACAGACACCTGGTAGCGCGTCTCAGGGGTGAGACCCTCCAAAACCGTGTCTGTGATGTCTCCTGGTATTGTCTTTTCCCCGGCCTCCTCAGAAAACCGAGATTTCCATGCGATCCGGTAGCGACGAACGTTACCCGGGGCCGCGACCCAATTCACAGCGAAGCTGGTTTCAGTGACGTCTCTGGTCCGCAGGTCTCTGGGTGAGCCAAGCTCTGAAGAGGAATAAATAGAGATGGACAAGGAACGCATTAGGAGCGTTACGCCAATCTGTGCGTAATGGACATAGCAATGGCGAATTAGCGTTATATTTCTTTGTTATGATCCGCTCTGATCAAGACGGTCAGTTTAGTACGATGGTATCAAAAACGCTTAAAGACCTCGAGCCTGGTGACGTCTTTGTCCAGCTGATGATGCACTTTAATACAGATATGGAGGTTTAAGGAAGTGAGTGAGACGCAGAACGGACAATACAAAGAGCCACAGAAATAAATCACACAAAAAAAAAGTGTTTCTTTCGTCTCTACTTTAGTCCCTCAGGATGCTTCAGAGCCAACCGGATTTTCTCCCTTCAGAATCATAGATTTGCTGGAAAAAGTTCTGCAAAACTAATCAGAGATCACATATTCTCAACGCCTCTCTGGACAGCACTTTAATTTTCCATCGAAGCAGCGGAAACACGAGCCACGAGACGGCATTTGCTACAATTGCAGATGTTGCGCTCTCCCTTTCCCTCTGTCAATCAAATCTTTTTTCGAGCGAGCATGGGGGGGGGGAGAGAAAGGCTTAGAAATAGAGCGGAGGGAATGTGCGGTGCGTTTTTGTGCCGAGCAGCCGGCACATGCGTCGCTGAGAGGTGCTGCCCGTGTCGATATAACATTCCTCAGCAGTCCGGTCTGACTGTCTGCCGTGCACACGTCCTGATCGATGTTCCAAGTCAGGCCCCTCAGCTCCAACACGGCAGCATATAACGACGATATCATCACAGACAAAGAGCGGCGCAGCTGGGTGGGCTCCTAAAGCTCGTTCACAAAGCCTCACCAAAATGAGCTTTCATGAAATAAAAGCCAACTGCTAAGAAGGAAAGCGCCACAAATCTACCAAAAGTGCACTGTGTGATCATTTGGTAATATTCAGCAGCTGTGCAGCCGAAAACCGCATGAATCTTCGTGCTCTGCACACCTTGACAGCAGGGGCCTGACATGAGCGGCCGCAACGACAAACTAATGGCGCCTTTCAGACAAAGAGAACATTGTGTGACGCGCTTGGATCCTTCTATCAAGGCGTGTTGCCTTAGCCAGACGCAAAGGATAAACTGGACTGACGTTTCCTGCTTTCTGTGAACCGAGGTCAAAAGGATGGCGGTATAATGACTTCTGCAGACAAGCGTAAGAGAAGGGAGCACAAAAAACACGCACACGAAACACATGGCACACAGACCGAGCAACTGATCGCATGCACATGTCATATCTGTGTTTACACAATAAGAATGCAGTCGCCATCAGTTTTCTATTTTATTATTGGCTATGAGCAGCTACAAATGACCCAAATAGGGCTCATACATTGGTTCCTATTTAAGGTGTCTATACTAGCAGTCATGCCATTTGACGCGAATGAGAACATTCTGTATTTCTTTATATTAGTTTTCTCTCTCAACCCTGTCCCACACTGACCTTTCAAGAAGAGGCGTGCCCTCAAACTAAGGCACCTTTAAATAAGATCGCAAAACTCCCACTGAATCCTCGCCTGCTCAAAGTCTGCATGCCGTAACAGTCTGAGAGATTCCCCCTGCGGGGGCCTGTACTGACACGACTGTTACATCTGCAGCCAAAAAACATTCAAAAGCTCGACATTCTGAGTGGCTCCACTTAAGACGGCAATTCATAAGCAAAGCATCAAAATGCACAGATAAATAGATTATCTGAAGACAAGTCCCAATGATTTTGTGTGACGGTTGGATGTTGGCGTTGGACGGCTGTGTATTGAGCTCAACCTCGATCTCTGTGCGCTCTTATTTAGTCTTTTCTCTTTCTGTAAACTCTTCCCAAATCACTGCAGGAAATACATTGTTCTTCCAGTTGTCCTTTCAGCATGCGCACACCTCTCATTACACTGAGGCCATTCATCTCAGCCATGAACATATAGCCTTCTATTTGCCAAAGTTGCTTGGCTCAGTCCTTTTAAGCCAAGAGGACCTTGGAGATGGGTAGAGGAAAAGAAATTATCTGGCAACAGCCCGGAAATCACTAAAAGTTCCAAAAGACATGAGAGGAAATAAAACCAAGATGCCTGAGCTTCACCTTTGCGCTGTGCAGCCCTGCATATTATAGAAAGCAAGAACAATGCCCCTGGAACATGTAAAAACATTTGCTCTCATGCAGGGGCTGAATGAATAACCACCCAGTAATGGTGAAGCATTTTCACACCGGGCCATTCAGGTCAGCTTTTCTTTTCTCTAGCCATTCTCACTTTGCCTATGCTTGTTCTCGCCCCACCCTTTAGATGAACAGACTTCTCTCTGTGACCACACAGACAGCTCGTACACGCTTCAAGGCGTCTTAGTCCAGCATCTTTCATTTGAAAAATCCCCCTTCTTAAGTAAATAATTTTTGACATGTTTATGTATATTATGCACATTTGGGATGTTCATCTAAGCATTCGCTATGACACCTGTACTCCCTCCGAGTCATCCCAGGAGGTTTTCATTCTGTCCCGCTCTGAGGCTACTGCACTGGCCCAGCATCCACTGCTATATAGCCACAAGGAATGGCTTTGTGGAAGCCCACATGGACTTCACAGGGAGGGTCAAAGTGAGTGGCACTCAAAACAATGAGATCAGTGTTACGGCTTGCTGACGTCATGGTAGAGCTGGCCAAACAAAGTGCATGGTCATGGAGCTTTTTTCTGTGTGGGGGTGTACGTGACAGCATACATTTGACTTGGAGAAACTATAAACATAACCAAACCCTGGGAACAGAGGAAATATAAAGGCAAACAAACTCCTGGACTCGCCAGATAAACACAGCAATACAATAATCCCCCTTTTGAATGCAAACTTTGTTAATTCATAAAAGTCCTCTTAATCACCAAAGAACTCAGGTCCATACAGCACTGCAAGGAATGTCCTTTCTGAATACAACGCACCCAGCAAAGGGGTTCTTGCTACTGATGTTATAGAGGAGATGATGAATAGAATAGTTCTGATATGTCTGTGAATTCAAAGTGCTCTGAGTTAGGAGCGTTTCAGCTGAACTGAGCTGAGCACAGACATCATTAAAGAAAAAAGAAAAAAATCAAATGAAAGAAAGTGTTACCATATTAAATGGGTCATTTTATTTTACTAACTCCGCATTAGAATTAAATACTCAGCAAGGCACTTCAAACACACATAGGATACTGGTTTTGAAACCATAAGTGAATCAAACTGAAAACCAGCAATATTGTGGGCTTGAATACCCACATAGAGTTAAGACAACCCCCCCCCCATCTCAACACAGATCTCTTCAACTTCCTCTCCTGTGGTTTGAGACTACAGCAATCCCTCTTTCACACTGTGACAAAAACGTCTGTACTGGCATCTATAAACAGGAAAAAGATGTTCAAACAAAGACCCCCTGCAATTAACCCATAAATAAAGCAAAGACACTGTCCCCAGTCACCAATTCCTGATTTCCCAATAAATAAAATAGCATATTTACCATGATGATCAACTATTCTCCCTACAATGCATTGTCTCACACTATCAAACACCAGGCAGGCATATGGTTCCACGTTGTTTCATAAGTTTTACAAGTTGACCACACCCATTTCCACTTTGAATGAAAGAATGAATTCAAATACCACAGTCCTGTCTTTGCCTTCTAGAATTGCAGCCCACATAATCGTCCAACTTTCTTAATTCTCATTAGAATGTCTGTGAGAAATACCAGATTCTTTATTCTTGAAGGGGAGACAACCAATGAAATATCAGTAGTTTCACATTTCTGTCACATGCTGGGTATTGAAAAGTCTTGCAGGATTTTAAATTGGTGCATTAGCAAGGCTACTTCCCTTACCTTCTAACGTAGTTCCAGTGCCAATAAGAGTGTCGCCCACACCGGAAGAATAGCGAGCAGTAACAAACAGCTCATAGTCAGTCGATGGTTGGAGGTTCGTCAACACAGTCTGGGTGGTCTCTCCATTTACGGATATCTCTCCTCTCTCACCGCCCTCGGCGGGTTTGTAGACGATGAAGTACTCAAGGACATTTCCAGGAGCAGCCTGCCATGCCACGTTCATTGTAGAAATGGTCTCATCATAGACGCGAAGATCACGAGGAGAGCCACGCACTTAAAGTAAGCGAAAATCGTGCCAAAGCCATTAGTTTTGTCATAGCTTTCCATTTCCTGTAGAAGAAATAGCCAACTATTTTTTGTTGACTTACCTTCCTTAGTGGTCCCGTCTGTTTGCATCGCATCCCCTACGCCTGTCAAATACTCAGGAGACACAGACACGCGGTAGGTTGTAATGGGGAAAAGCTCCTGGAGCACTATTGTAGTCTCCGGTCCAGTGGTATGGGCATATAGCGTTTCCCCAGCACCGCTCAGTGGGACGTAAGACAGGCGATACCTGATCACCAAACCCGGAGCGGCTTGCCATGACACCCTGAAACTGTCGGTGGTCTCCTCTGTAACCCGTAGATTTCGCACAGTCCCCGTCTCTGAAAAGGAAAAAAAAAAATTTTTAAATCTTAATGTTCTTTTCAAATCACTTTAACAGCATTTGAGTAAGTCCCTCTTACCCTCTAGCGTGGTTTCTTCACCAGTTAAAGGGAAACTGTCTCCTTTTTCGTACTGAGCAAAGACGTTCACCTCATAAGGAGTGAGTGGGAACAGGTGGGGCAGAACGGCTGTGGTCGTGTCGCCAGGTACGGCTAAGGAAATGTAGTCCCCGGTGATGTCTTCGGCTTTGCGGAAACGGACCAGGTATGACATGACGTAGGTGGTAGGAGCAATCCAGGTGGTGCGGAAGCTTCTGGAGGTAATCTCAGAGAACTCCAGATCAGTCGGTGGAAGTAGACCTGAAAACAGGAGTTCTTGTAAATGCCAATTAAAGGGCCAAATATTTTTTGAAAATTGCTAATTAGTGCAGCCATGATCATATTATAGCGTAAATCTGTGACATTTATGAGGTTACTTTTGCTGTGCTTTGCTTCTTTCTTCGCTCGTGAAGATTACCACCTCCGTTTGTTGGCAGTAATGAAAAGCTAAGCTGCCAACAAAGCTAAAATAAATCTAAAACAAGTTGCCAAGCCTGGAAATGCTAGCCTGACTAAGTGGTGTGCCTTTTTGGGATTGCAACACTTCCGTGTTGATAAGCACCCTGTCTGGTGTCATGTCATTCTACCACTGGGTGGAACAGCGTAGCACCGGGGTGGCCTTTACAACAACATTATTGTTCCGATTATTGTCGTCTTTTCAGAATGGTGTTGGTGGTGTGTTTACTGGTATATTATGGTTGAATGAGTTGCATTCTGTTTGTTTGTGTCAGTTTGCCATTACCTTTACTCTGAAGTCTGAACCAAAGACACATACAGAGTTAAATGAAACGGTAAGTCAAGAAAATATGGGCGAGTAATGTGTTTAGACTCCCGGTCATAATTCATGGGCTTTGATAGTCTATCTTCCTACTTACTCCTCTTTTTGATGTTGAGAAGTTCTTGTTCAATCCTCAGACAGATGGACTGAGTCAGCTCCTTCGAAATCCTCTGGAAAGCATCAAAGTCTTCTACCTCAAAGACGTGATTTTCAGATGGCATGTTGGCAATGGCCTCCAGCTCTGACCTCACTGCATCCTTCACACCAACAGCAAAGATCTCCACATCGATATTCCTCAGGCTGGTTGCTGCATCCTTGAACGAGTCGGATGATTTCCCATCTGTGATCAGGACCATAACCCGGGGAACATTCGGCCTTGCTCCACGGGCAGAGATATAGATCTTATCCTTGACATATTTCATGGCCTTGCCAGTGTTAGTAGAGCCTCCACGGTAAGGGAACGTTCGTACAGCCTTGACAACAGCGTTAATGTCATGGTGAGTGTTGAGGGAAAACTCTGTGTGTGGATCGCGGCTGTACTGGACCAAGCTAAGCTGGATCTTGCGAGGCCCGATGTCAAAAGAATTGACCAGGATCTCCAGGAAGGCCCGGACTTTAGCAAAGTTTTGTAATCCAATGCTGTATGAGCCGTCAACCAATAAGACCACATCAGCCTGCACATCCACTCCCAGAGAGCACTCTAGAAACAGAGAAGACACAATAAGTTAATCAAAGGGCTTGAATGGCCTCCATGTCGGCACAAATTTACAACTGAGAGGTTTGACTATATGGATGACACGTTATGTAAAATGAATCATATCACCTGTTGACACCTTGACAGGCTGGGTCTTCTCCATCGCCATTATGGGCTCACTGGGAGTCAGACCTTTCAGGGCGTAGAGGCTGATCTCATACTCAGTCTCGGGGGAAAGGTCACGGACATTGATGGAGGTTTGGGTACCCCCCATGTACAGCTCTTGGCGTTTCATTCCAGGCAGCATGGGAACGAGGGTGATCTTGTAGCCTGTAATATCACCCAGGGCAGCGTTCCATGTCACCCTCATTGACTTGGATGCAATTTCTGTGACCTGCAGGTTGGAGGCCGACTCCACCACTGTGGAGAAAAAGCACGAAAGGTGGTATTATATGGGCTTCTGAGATGTGTTCACCATCGAAAGGTGTGTTGCGCTTTGTCTTAACAATGACAGTGTTTCCTTTTATGACCATTTTGTGTTTGAATGTAGACAAGAAAACAAATATGATGCAACGACTTAGACAAAGCTCTTTTAACGTACTTTCTTCGCCGCTGACCAGGGAGCTGAGCTGCTCATCAACACCAGAGCACACTTCTCTGATGATCCTTTTCTGGACATCTTGGATCAAATCAAAGTTGGGAACATTGTACACATGTTTGTCGTGAGGTGTGGAAGCTATTTCCCTTAACTCGTCCTCATCTGCTCCTTTGATACCTGAGGGGAACATGTGAAGCGCAACAACATCAGCTCTTTTTTTTTTTTTACTCAATGGCTGTATGACAGATGTGGTGGATATCAAATATGTATATTACAATCAGTGGAAAATCAAATGGCTTCCAACAACAGGCAGATTTTCTCAAGGCTCAATTCAACAAACCATACCTAGAACAAATATTTCCACTCCAATGTTCCTAAGCCTTTTAGCATGCTCCTCCACTGGGTCCTGGGATTTTCCATCAGTGATGATCATGGCTACCTTAGGGAAAGCTTTCCTGGATCCAGCTGGCTCCGTAAAGAGGTTTTTCAGGAGGTAATCTATGGCATCGCCTGAAGACCAACATGTAACGATGTTATTTATTTCTTGCACTCTTGCATTCTTAATATCATCACATCAAATTAAACAACCTTCAGGTAATATTGAGATTTCCAGGGCTTCATCCTGCGACAAACATCTTACCTGTCATGGTGTTCCCTCCTTTGTAGGGCAGGGTGTTGATGGCTTGTAACAACTCTCCTCTCCTGGTGTAACGGGTGAGGGGGAATTCTGTGCGGGTATCTGAACTGTATTGAGCCACGGCCACCCGGGTCTTATCCTCGCCAATGTCAAACGCTCCTGCCAGGGAGCTGATGAAACTGCGAATGTGCTTAAAGTTTTCTCTCCCCACACTCCATGAGCCATCCACCAGGAAAACCAAGTCTGCTACTGCGCTGACCGAACATTCTGGGCAAGGAATTTTGAGAAATGGGAGTCACTTCACCATGCAACGTGTTTAATGAATTGGATTGTTAAGATTAAGCTTTACCTCAGGGCAGTGATCAGCAAAAAAAAAAACTGAAACATGCAGTGCCAGAAATATGCCATTACACTTACAGCAGTAGCATGGTATTAGAACAATATTATTTCACTGGGACCTTTTTATTCCCCCCCCCCCCTCCTCTGTCTGACTGAATAAAAATAAAACCTCTGACAGTAAGTTGGATGAATCACAGACATTCATGCTGACATCCAAGGAAATATCAACCAGTGCCAAATAGTGGGTTGCTATAATCATTCCAGCAGACACAGGCAATATGCGCCTTTACAGACTAAACATTTAGCAGAAGTTCCACATGGAATGATCACTTCAAATCCTATGGGGCTTAAAGTCATAGATGAAATTCTCTGACTATACTCAAATAATTGGCAGACCCCATGTGAATGGGATTCGCCCATTCTTCCTGGTTTCACTGACTAATTCCGTTGCACCCATCTCATCAGCTATTCTAAGGAGATGTATGTCTTCCCATTTTGCTGCTGGATCCCTGTCTACCCGCTGACAACCAAAACAAGGTTAAAAGAAAAAATCTCAGCTTGACTAAGTAGTTCCATGGGCATACATTTAGAAGACAGTCAGGAAGGGGAAATGGTACATTAAAAAGCTGGTCAGCAATATGGAGGACATAAGCGTGCTCAGATGTTGGCTGACACCAGTGTAAACATACTCACTGATTGCATCTGACGTTGGTCTCCTGACTCGTTCGCTGGTGTTACTGGACTGGACTGAAACACAGGAAAGACTTGGTAAATTAGCACCACAAGCCACCACCGCTGCTGCTGCCTCTTCGTGGTCTTTTTTTCACGTCGGAAAATACACATAAAAGCTGGTTGACAGGGTCAGAACCGCGAGCACACAAACAGATCTTTATGCTGACTTATTCAAGGATCAGCAAGCGGGTGAGACTTCTCCCGGGATTTCTGTGTTTAATGTGCATATAACTGGCTGTCCGGATGTATTGTCGACGTCACAGATCACTTCTCTTGTAAGTTAATGCTGATGCGACACCATTATTCACATACATTATGAATGACACGCAAAGAGAAACTTTCATTTCTGAACCAAATGTACCTTTAGTATTTTTACACATGGCATAATACAATATGTACTTACTGGTCAGTTGTCCAAAGATGGGAATGCTCTCCTCTGACCCGTCATAGGAGTTTATGGACACTGAATAGTCCAAGTCTGGGGTCAGGTTAGTGATTGAGGTTGTAGTGGTGTAAGCATCAAGGGTAAATTCTCTGACTGGCTCATCTAGTAAAATGTAACAACAAAAGAACTGTTAGGGTGCACTGTGTGTGTGATGCAATACGCGTTTGTCTATCGGGCGACATATCAAGCGCTGAATTCACACTGACCTGCATCTGATATGACTTGTATTCTGAAGCCCTCTATCCTTGACGAGGGTCTCGCCCATGACATTTCCACCGAGTTTTCATTTAGAATTTTAAAGTTCAAGTCTGAAGGGGGTTCCACTGCAAATCAGAAGCGAAACAAAGTGAGATCACGATGCCTCGGAACGTAAGGGAAAAGGTGCTTATATGTCTGATCAAATCAAAAGTGCAGCACTTCACGTTCAAGCATTCACATTGATCCCAACATCAAACACTTCAAGGCTGAAGTGGACTCGTTCGTTGTTGGGGAGACATTAACGCTGACGTCCATTTGCGAGGACACAACATCACACAAAAGTGCAAGAAGCCATTTCTGCAGCAAAATGGCATCTGTTTGAATTGCTCCGGCCTAATTGGCCAGCAACTCAAGCGCTGGCATACGCAACATGTGCACGACGCAACTCCACCAAAGTGCAAACAATGAATGAACCATCCAACACATGCTGAGTGCAATCGTTACAGTGCATGCCCAACCACGTACGAAACAGCTTTCATTGATGGCGTTGATCTAATTACAAAAAAAAATGCAATTGTCACTTCATTCATTCACGAGTTAGCGATTACACAATGGAATCAAGGTTGCAATGTGGCTGCTGAAGCAGCTCGTGACAAAATTGAACACCATATGTTATATATACATTGTATATAAACATATTTCAAAGACGGGAAAGTGCTTTGGGGGTTTTTTTTGTTTTTACTTTGGTTGAAACTCTTTTCACAAGTGGCATATAGCATTGCAAACCTTTCAAAAAGAATACACAATTTGTCACAGAGACCTTTGTGTACTTTTTCAATGGCGGCGTAATGCACAAGAAGGCAAAAACGACATTTCTCCCTGTTCAGGCAAGCTGCGTACGTGAACATGAATACAGGAAAAACGCATCTAATGGAACAAGACCGCACGCCTTTACGCTTGACTCAGCGCCATGCATCATGTACATGAGAAAGTTGTTGGACTCAACAACTTTGATTGACTGGATGGTAATTTCCATGTACAAGTTGGGACCACACAAACGGGATGATGACAAACGCATTTTAAAATGATATTCTCTCACACAGCCTCTTGGTTCCTTGGCAAAAGTCAGTTATTATTAAGTATTCATAATTTTCATGCAGAAAGGTTACATCCAGTTTTTAACTCTTTGAGTGCCATTGACAAACATTCACTGCCAACCCTGACATTGAAATCTGCCTCTCTTCAATAGCAAATAAGTCTGGAACAAAATATGGTAGGAACACACCTTTTTTTTGTGATGAAAGAAGAGACATTAATCTTTTATTTGGTAGGTTCAGCGCTTGCATCGTCATAGTAAAGAATATTCTGTGGGACTTGGAAAATTAGGAAAATGGTGCAAAAACTGGGGCACTCAGCATATAACTGAGTTGAAAATGGCTGGCACTCAATGAGTTAATTGTCAGAATTTTGCAATTTAAAAAGGGTCATACAGTTAGCTTTAAACCTGTTTCCTAATGTCATTAGTCATTAAATAATTATCTCGATTCTGGTCATGTGCCATGCAGTGCCATGGGTTATGGCATTTTTGGAACGTTAATTTTCAACGACTGAGATTTTGAGAGACTACGAAAGACGAAATGGAGGACAGAAAATAAATACCGTAGTGGTTGTACATCTTTCAGAGTGGAACCATGCCCACCATCGATGTAAAATAAGACAGCGTGCATCAGGTTGTGCAGCATGAGTAAAGCGTCTCCATCACATGGTGCATGCCACGCGATTAGTGAGATTAACAGAAACCATGAGAGGCATGAATATCATAGTAAAATAGCACTTCGAGGAGGAAGTCATAGTGTGGGACACACTGAATGCGCAGGCAGATAACACACAGGAGCCCGCCAAATCTTTCCAAAAGTGGGATTGGAGGATCACCAACCTGCCGCATCAATTCAAGGAGCCCCGACGGACTGCATTCCCACCGATTTCTCCACGAGTACTCATCTCCATCTACCACATGGTAAGGGGTATGGAAGAGTGTGTGTGTGCACGTGCATGTGTGTGGCTGTGTAACAGTGGGGAGTTGGATGAAGATTCCTGGCTTGACATTTTTAGATTAAAAAAATGGCTTTGGCAAGCCTTCACTTGCACGTGTAACACATCTCCCAATGCAATTCAAGATGACATGAACGTCATTTCAGTTTGTTACAAGTTCTTCAACCATCTGGGTTTTTTTTTTTTTTTGGCTTTAAAAAAAATAAAATAACAATCAATCAAAATAACATGTTGGCTTATTAAAATATTTAGTTCTTACTGTTGTCTTATCTCTTATGGATGTCTGTCCCATCAGGACCTAATAAAAGACACCCTTGGCTCGGCGGTCCAGAGTCTGGCTACTGTTCTGTTAGCAACCTCAGTCTCCAGCCAGACAGCTCCTCCTGGCCCGAGCTGCTGCCAGGAGCGAGGAAAGGAGGAAAGAACACAAACTCTCCAAAAGAGGCAGGACAGAAGCCAAAGTAATTCCACAACATGTGCTGACATTAAACATTACTGCATATTAACTTTCCATATGTATTGCAAACTCAGCGTTTTTACAAATGCCCACAAAGAAGCCCCAGAAAGGCTCTTTGTCTTTGTGCTGTCTGAGGATTAAATTTGCTCTTCTCGAATTTCATCTTTCCATTCCGTTAGCAGAGATACGAGACAGTGGATGCCTGACTCCTCTCCCATAGACCAGAGAGCCTTCAAAAGGAAGAAGTCGCAGGGTTTCCATACCATGTTACCCTTATTTAGGCTTTCAGTGTTGGATTTTTAAAAATTACTTTGTCATTTTCTGTCAAAACACAAACATTTGAGACCATGTTATCAGTCAATTACAAGTTTGTAATTGACTGATAACATGTTGGCTAAAAAAATGACTGCAGCTAAAACACAAACACAATTACATTTTATTCCTTGTAGCTTTAATCTTTCTGACACAAATCAGCTTCTATAAAGTGAAAATCTTTACTTCAGCGGCTTCCATTGAAGCATAGTCCATCGCAATGGGCTGCACTACTTAAAGGTTTTAATGTTTAATTAAGTTGAACTTTCACACATTTCAAATTGTACTAATTGCACTATTACTTTATATTGTTTTACAAGTAAATTCAGTTCCTTAAAATATTGCATTTAATTACTGGTTGAGCCACACTTGATTTACAAATGTCAGAGTTCCCATTCCAAAATGGGCAGAAAGCATAATAATTAAAATATTTCATTTAGGATGTCAGTGCCTTAATTACTAAGCAATTTTCCAAGTTCTGCATTGGAAAAAAGTGCAGAGTTTTACTGTCATGAAAACATAATAGCAACAGTCTTACTTAAACATTTATTGTGAAACATGTAGCCAAGCTGTGACTTTGTTATCCTGTGTCCTGCTGTTTAATGCATTTAACGAGAAACTGTAATTGAAGCGTTATTGTGCTTGGTTTATAATATGTGCCAATTCTCAATGAGAAAATGGTTCGAGAATTATTTTATTTAGACCTAAATTGCAACCTGAATGCAAGTAAATGAGATCTGAATTTGAACTTCACAGTAAGTCTCGCTCAAAGTGACACAACATGCTTACGAGTGAAGGATAATAGAAAGGAAATAACCAGGAACTCTGTCAGGAGTCCAAAGGTAAGAATCAGATAGTATACACATGAAGCAAAAAATAACTTTATTCAGCTTATCAACACAATAGAGTCCATTTTCTACGTAGCGATTCATGAAACAGGCATTAAAATAGAGGCCTGATTACAGCAATAGACAATCAGTAGAGGCAAATAAAGAAAGAAGCAGGAGACAGGGACAGGCTGAATAGTGTGTGTGAGTGGCGCGAGGCCAGGTGCTCTCATTTACCTTGAGCATCGGCGGAGGATAATAGAACTGCAACAAATGCAGCTATGGCCAATGACAGCCCTGCCTTCATGATTGGCCCTTTAAGGTCAGCAACGCATCAACCAGTCTGAGGACAAAGACAGAAAGTGTGCTGAAGCTGAAGACGGCTCATTTTCATCAGTGCAACAAGGCACCACATGCAGAGCGTGAATCTATGCTGAATGTATTGGTGTGTTCAAATGGTTAGAATGACGGTGTTTGATTTTAACAAAAAAAAAAAAAAACTTTAAAATTAAGATTCCAGAACATTCATGCTCTCCTGGATTTTTTTTTTTATAACCCCTATAGAATAATTCTTGCTAGAGATCCTTACACGATAACAGCCACACCTAGCTGCCTCCCATTGATACTTACACCCTGGGGGTGGGTAATTAATTCTGAGTGATTTAATATGTAATGACGGGAGAGTGTGAAAAGACAATTTACAACATGTTCACCTGTGTGATCCATCGCTAATCGTGAAATCATCCCCCCTCTGGCTGTTCTGATTCTCCTGCTTTGTTTTGCAGCTCAGTCTTCCAAGGCTTCAGGCTTCTGAGTCATTTGAGCACTTCAGGAATGGGGTTTGGGTGACTTTAATAGACCTTAATCTGTGGCGCTATAATAACCGTAGTAAATATTATGGTGCATCATGGTTGCCTTTTTGTAAATTACATATTATAACTCAAATCTTGAGTTTGAGTTGAGGTTTTTTTTTTTTTTTACTGAATTCCTTTAGACTCAGTAATAGAAAAACACAATATGGCATTTATATTTAACTGCAATGATATCTTTGTAAGTGTTTGCATTTTTTTTTCTTTTCTTAAGAGGTGGATCACAGCTAGAGCCTGCAGCTCGGCATCTGTTTCACGGGCTGTGCGCCCCGCCTGGCGCACAGGCTGGAAAACTGCATGTATATAAGGGGATGGAGTTCCGCACTTGGCCTCGGGGACACAATGGGTTCATCGAATTCAAATTAGTTAAAAGCTAATTTAAAAAAATCTAAACATGCATCTATATATTAACAAGTCGCAGATTGAATGTATGCGACTTGCTGCTCGATCTCCATTCAAATCTATTCAATTTAGCGTCATTCATAAACTTTGAAAAATTGTAATCTTTTCTTTTTATCTTCTAAAGTTACATTTGTGAATTTGTTAACAATGATTCATTTGAAACGACTCTAATGTAGTTTAGCGATTAAATTATTGAATTTACGCAACACAGCGCAGAGTGCGATGAAAAAGGATAATATATACTCCTAAATTTAGTGAAATGTCGTGCATGCATACTGCAGAAAAAATCTAAATAACTCATGGCATGAAGTCTGTCTACTCACCCAATCGACCCCCCCGGAGAATGAAGCGACCAGATGAGAGAGCTGCTGCTTGAAGCCTCCTCCGCTGTAAAGTCAGAGAACCTTCAGGAGCTGCGGCTGGACTGGAAGCTCCGCCAGCTGATGTCCAAGGAGGAAAAGCCTCTTTCCGAGTGGGAAGAATCTTTCCACCATCGCCTACTTAATAGGAGGGCAGTCCCCCAGCTCTCAGTTTACCATCAATGGCTCCTGACGAATCTCCTTCTGCGTCATTTGATAGATGCCCCCCCCCCCCCCCACTAAGTCAAATCTACTGGTAGGAAATTACTTTTTTTTTTTTTTTCCATCACTGCATTCTTTCGGTCTGATGATTTAACGAGTTTCCAGTGGGACTCGCAGAAGTGCCGCAATGGGAAGAGTGGATGTGCGCAAAAGTAGTAACCTCGTCAAGTTAATTTATTCAAATTCCATTCACTTTCCGTTTTACGCAGAGAAAAAACGTTTGCTTCCTTATGCATCCATGACGCATAAAGACACAAAAGCAAAAGTAGTCACACGTTCCAGTTGTGCGAGAATAGAAATTACAAAAAAAAAAGGAATTAAAAACTTTCGTCGGGACAGGAGAACAATTTCGGCGCTCTCAAAAAGCAGAGAGAGAATTGAACTGGCTTTTAGCGCCATCTACTGGATTCAGCGTCATACTAAAATCCAATCTGGTTCAAATGCACCAGCTACTAGACTGCAGGCTCCTGCTCAGCTCCAGCTGTTATCAGATTCCTTGCACATCTTGGCTCAATATGAGGCTTAAATCTAATTTAACCACCCCCAAAAAAATATTATTTTAACAAGAGTCCTCTGGCATCCTGCCCAAAGCCCACAAAAGAAATTACCAGAACAAACATATCACTAAGAAGATGAGTTCAGAGTCATCAGGAAAAAAAATCATCTTTGCGTGGAAAAATCAAATATTAGATCACATTCAAAGGTGATTAAAATAAGTTGGAAAAGCAACAATTAATATAAACTTAAATTTGTAAGTTTTTCCTTTAACCATAAAATACTGAACCAATTTGCCTGAAACTACAAAAACCACTTGGGATCCTTTTAAATTAACACTTAAAGCTATATCCAGTAAGATTGAGACAAGAGTGGCTTTAAGGCTAATTTATTCCTCATGTTCATCCAAAAAAAGAAAAAGAAATAGATGCATCTGTTGCGATTGGTGGATGCATCAATTCCCACACACTTCCACGGCAATGATGCTGGCAACGATACATCCACAGAAGGGCAGTGAAGTAGCAGCAGACTACATTGGTCTAACTAGTTAGTGCAAAGCAGCAAAAGTGGAGGCGGCAGCGTCCTTTGAGGTGGGATGAAATGACTGTGAAAATGTGCCTCGCGACAATTTCATGGCTGATGTTGACCATTTGGCGACACTTAGAGATGATGCTGGGAAACTGTTATTAGTCTGCACTACATTGCTCTGTTTGTGTCTTTCGGGTGGACCAGCATTTGTCTCAGGGTGCTGCCAGATTTGAAGTGTATGGGAATCTTGTCTTTACTGATACATATATATGTAATTTTATTAACAAAAAAATATATAAATTCTGTTTAAAATAGGACTGTCTATCTATGAACCGCTGCTAGTCATTAATAATCGACACGGGATTAAGCCACAAACATTTATTTAAACGCCAAAGCTTTAATAACAATCATTTTATCTCTTAGTAGATGCTGCACACTTTCGTCTGTGAGGCAGTAAAGTGGGGTACCAAGGACGGACATCTGAAAGTCTCGCAAAATTCCATTATCATTTGTGGTTGTGAATAACGTCACAAATTTAGATAAATACATTCACCCAAGTTCTTTAATTGGTCCCCAAAAACCGGATAAAAACATGTTTCCAACTGATTAAAATGACAAATCTAGAACACAAAATCAGACGATTCAATACGTGGCTCTTTTAAAGTGCATGTCAGCTAGACAACATATAAGACGAGACAATTTCAGACACAGGCCGAGCTGTAAAGACACAAATAACGTGGAACTCTAATATGCCTGCAGATGCTGCCAAAGAGTCTAAGAACAAAGAGCTAAGAACTAAGAATGGGGGACCGTTGGCTGCGGCGATGCAGGATGCTTCCGTCAGTAATAATAAGCATTAGATTGTCGTGCATTATGAGGGTCTCTTCGTGCAACCAGTCAGCAGCAGATGAAAACATAGACTTTCGGTACAATTTGTAAGTATTCTATGACCTAAAAGGATAAATGACTTCTCTTTAAACATCAACATTTACCATGCTGGGTAGCAGGAGAGAAATGGGTGTCCCATATTTAAAGGTAATTCCAGAAACCAGAGGTATGTCGACGAAATATAATGGTACGTTCATCAGCAGGGCATATCACAGTACACAACGCACACAATATATAGATCCTTCAATAGTAAGTAAGCCATTCCCCAAGCTGCACTGAAACAGACCATAGTTATACCTCAATCGCTGTTGGTGCCATCGCCTGTCTTTAAGGTAAGACTCTATAAAACAAAACATTTTATTACAGTAATATTTTATATAATTTATTATATAGCATTTGTAGACTTATACATCTCGTTTTTGTCTGCTCCTGCTCTCTATCGCTTCTCTATCAATCTCCTTGTTTTTGACTCTCCTCCTACCTGTCATTCGCTCTCTCTATCTCAACCCAGCCGGTCAGACAGATGGCCGTCCACCATGAGCCTTAGGTTCTATCCAAGGCTTCTGCCTGTTAAAGGGAAGTTTTTCCCTTGCCTCTGTTGCCAAATTGCTTGTTCTTGTGGGTCAAGTTGGGTTCCGTCTTTCCCTGCTACTCCTGTAAAGTGCCTCGAGATGACTTTCTGTTGTGATCTGGCGCTATATAAATAAAATTGAATTTAATTGAAAAACGGGCGGGGTTTTCTCCATTATTAGCGTTGATTTGAGTGTTATTAGATGACCGGAATGGATTAAATTGTTTTAGTTTATACGGGAATAATTGATTTGACATACGAGCGATTTGAGCTACGAGCTCGGTCCAGGAACGAATTACGCTCGCGTGTCAAGGCATTTACTGTACTTTGATAATATAGATCAATAGAAAATAAAAAGCCTTCTTTTAAAGACAGGAAATGGCATCCTCATCGGCTGACTTAGATTCCGTGTCTCCGCACAGAGCTTTAACATCGTTCTTTTGCTTTACACAAAACACTGCTTTGATGACAGAACTCAGACACAGCTCTCTTTATATAAATACACAGGAGACAATTAGAGAACAGTGTAATCACATTTAAATAAACAAGCCGTCCAGAACGGGACCCTTTAGGGTCACTGGTACATGCAGAGGCAGAACAACGCAATGCAAGGGCGGCTTAATTTGGAATATCTGCGCTGTTGTTGCGGGTGTCATATTTGTGGTGGATGATGAGCAGCACCACTCCCAGGAAGAAGCAGACGGAGCCCACGGTGATGTAGGCGATGCCCAGGAAGGGGTTCTTCCCTCCCATCCAGGAGATGGTGCTGAGGATCATCCGCTTGCGACCATCGAAACTGAGCACAGGGTAATCTGATTATAGATGGTTAAAGAAGAACAACTCGTGAAGTGGGAGAAATCTACATTTAACAACATCATTCTCACCCTGGAGGTTTTTCCGTAACAAAAATTGGGTGTATCAGAGAAGCCGAAATCCAAAAAGCGATACCGGGTTTAAGTTGGCCTACGATTCAAAGGATACTGTAAGTGATGTTCAAGACGTATCTGCCGCTGGGAAGAGTCGGGGACGCGTTGGGCTTCTTCTGGATGATGCGGTAAAGCTTGCGAAAGGTAGGCAAGGCAGCCGTGCGCATCCACACAATGAAGTCCTCATTGATAAAGCCGTTGTTCTCGGGGTCCGATGTGTCCAGCTGATACACCGGCCTCCTCCAGTTCACCGGCTTGTTTGTTCCTGAGGGAGAACAAGCAGAAAACCACGCTGGTCACCGCGACTTGGGCGTTTATGAACATTACAGACCCGCACAGTTTTTCTAAAATCACCTTGGAACGCGACTGTGAGGTTGCTGCTTTCACCAGGATTCCTGTACTTCACATGCTTGTCTGTCCACCAGGCAATACCCGTCTTTACCAGAGGAACTGCATTACTGGTGCCGTTAGAATCTATATAATACAGCTCCAGAGTGTCTGAAACAAAGACATTTTCAATATTTAATAGTGTTTCTGAAACAATACCAGAATTTTGTACGCGCAGGGGGTTTCATGCTCGGGAAATTCTTCAGCTGAACCCACGAGCAACAATAATGTTTACATTTCTGAGGGGAAAACGTGAAGCTCTTTGCCGTGCCTCTCACCATTGAAAAGGCTGTTAGCTATGGCCCCGCATGGAGCGATGGGAAGTCCCTCACTTGTACGATATGGCTCGCATTCCTTGCTGGGGTTCTGTTAAAGGCAGCACAGCGGCAAATCAGAAAAAGGTATTCATTCAAATCTACGCACGCTAAAAAAGAAACCGCCATTTTACCGTCAAAGAGGACGGGTCGCCGTTAAGTTGACTGTCGTCCCGAGATTTCACATAACGCCTGTGGTTCTGATAGAAGTTGGAGAGGCCGTAGTACATGAAGACATTACTCTGCAGGACAGGACAGTTCGTGTTACAGATGGAGGGGACATCAGCGAAGGATGAGAAGTGAATTGTCTTTGTACAGTGTATCCGTGCAAATAACGTGTACAGCATCTGTTACACGAGTTCACGATTAAAAAATAACTGAAATAAGCGTAAAATAATATACTCTTCATATCTTCAGATGAGATGGATGTTATATTGCAGTTTGATTTACGTGTTCCTTAAAGGCATGCCAAACTACAAATATAAGAGAAGTATCTTTCTAATCTAAGTGATAAATACTTGATGACGACTGTTAATCTTATCTGAACTGGTAATGGTTAAAAAAATACATCAATAAGTGCTTTCTGTGAATTGCTGGGCTGCATGCTATTAGAGAAGAGTGATCAATGGTAGTGCCAGTTCCAAGAAAACCCAGAGCGCGCCCTGGCCTGGCCTTAAAATAGGCTCTAATGGGCATCTACCGGCAGAAAGAGGAGGGCTGTTGTTGCCCTTTTGTATCGCACTTCAAAACTAAACGATCCATTTTGAGGCTGGAATAGTTGCTCGCCTCAAATGGCTGCTCCAGCGTGAAGGGTTTAGAGCAGAGACACTGCGCTGTGCTGTTCCAGCTGAAGTTCTTGGCACAGGTGTAGCATGGATCGGAAATGTCGACACCAGTGTAATCAATCTGGAAGAGATGAGTTGATTACCAATATCTAAAAATAATAGCATTAAATAAACGCACAATGTCTCACGAGGTTCCAAATACACTTACTAAGCACAATGAATCAACAAATTGATCCTAGTTCAAATTCTACACAATTATTATTTGTCAGCCCCATAAATGTCTCAGACAGAAACAGAAACGCTTATTTCCATAAACAGGTGGGGGGGGGGGGGGGTTCAAGACTTAAAATATTAGAGACTTTGGTCTGCAATACGACACAATACAAAAAGCTTTTGCGTCTGAACACTTCTTATTGTCCTTCATGCACACCATTCTCACCTACTGTCCAGAAGACACATGGACGCAGTGAGGGAGGACGTGAGAGACATGGTTGGTGTTGGTGAAGTGGAGAACATTTGATTATTGATTTGCTGTGGCGACCCCTCACGGGACAAGACGAAAGTGCAGTAGTAGCTCGTAGTAGTATTGATTCTTTAGGCCGCTTTAGCTAGTTAGCTGCTAGCTGCGCAATGCAAGGATTTTCACCTTGTAAACCTGGATACTTCAAAAAAATATAGTATACTATACTGCAATGCAGTACAATGTTACACGTCGAATGATTTTTACGCTTGAATTAAAGTGCCGAGAAGCCCAGACTTAGCTCGGCAGCGGCTGCTAAGCGTTAGCAAGCTAATGTCGCCGTACCTCGAACTCTTTGATGTTGTTGGAGGAAACAAACAGGCCGATGCCGATGGGGATGAAAATCAGGCCGATAACGAAGAAAGCTGGCAGAACGGTCCCTGCCGTCAGGATGGGCTGCCAGGCCGGGAGTCTCTGCTGCTTGAACGCCGTGTTGTCCGGCTTTTTACTTTTCACAGTCCCTGCGTCTCCGTGACTCGCGATGCCCGAGTGGTGCCCGTCCTCTTCCTTAGCGTTGTAGCTTGACGCCATCATGGTTTGCGATCCTCTTAGAGCAAAACTAAACTACTGTAGTTCGCTGCCGACAGTTCGGGGTTAATTCCACACCACAAATAAGAGACAAACAGATTACAGTCGTGTCAGACTGCCTACAAAGAGCCGTCCATTGTCGATCTAATCCAGATATTCTCCCGGAAGATGCCGGAAGCTTCCAAGCCAATGAAATGATTACACGTGTGCGTTACGTCATCACAAACAAACGCGCTCGTCTCTTACCTATTTCTGTTGCGGAGAAATATGATGTCAATTTTACCACGCAAGTTAATGGTAGTTTTCAGCTTTAGTCGTGGATAAAGACAGGTTGGGAAATTATGAATAAGCAACCCACAAGCCCTCTAAGAAATGTCATCACCTTGGAATCAACAAATGATTGGATTCCGCGAATGGCCGGATATTTTGTACTCCACAAATTCCTCCTCTCTGAGATATTTACAAAAAAAATCAGAAAGCAGCATTCATTTTAGTTGAGTACTCTTATTTATTTATTTTTATTTTAGCAAAAGCTGATCTTGTGGCTACTGAGAAGACCTGTGTCTTTCTTTCCTAATTCAAAATAAGCATCATCGGTTCCAGCTGTTCTGGCTTGCTTGCATCTCCCTTTCGATCACATTCGTATTCAATGAACTTATTCAAACAGTATTTGTGATGTAACTATGAAGAGTCGAGTTGAGTATGTATCAATATAGATATTGACAGGATCTTTCCACTATTCATTTTGGCATTCCATTAACTTTTGCAATTTGAACAAATCAAACTTTTTCACGAAAGCACTGTCAGTATTTTGGAGCAGGGCTTGCCTCCAACGTGCACTCGTACCGATAAAGCAAAAGTGCATGTCTAGTGTAGAGATGAAATATAGCTCCGGTCTGTAAATCTGAACTTTCTGTCCTTGATGTATTTGTATTTGTTATTTCCCATCACACATGTGGATGTCACACTATAGAGTTCAAATCCCATTTATTTAAAACACTTTTCAGTACAAATCATGTTGAAGAAGAAGAAAAACAATCATTTACATGAAAAAGTATCAGGACTTATAATGTGTCCTTATAAAATTATTACCAATAAACTCTTTATATGCAAGTCAACCACATTAAGCACAAAGCAGTTAGTAGCAGCATGGTCTGAAATATTATTCAACTCAAAGCCCAACACAATACATGCTGAAAATGCAGCATATATGTTTCTTTCCAATTAGCAGATATTCATATAAGTGCAAAAGTATTAACAAAAATGGCAATTAATGGCAGACACAATTGCAGGAAATGTGAGCCGGGCACATCGCGTCTTTTGTTTATTTTAGCAGTAAGGGTTTTTCATCATATTGTTAAGTATTGGTATTCACAGTGGATTTTTTTAATTCTATCCTCATAGTCTGACCCTCAGCCCGTGAGTCCAGCTTCACTCCGCTTGTGATCCCCAGAGATCCCAGGACAGCCTTCCCTGTCTTCAGGCTCTTGGACATTGGGATGCGAGTCACTCCTGAGCGAGGAAGCTGGGCATCATGCCCAGTCTGTTAACAGTAGGGGAAAAGAGTACAGTTTTTATTTTTAGCCAGGAGAATGAGCAATTATTGAAAAGCAGAAAATCCCAGGAATATTTTTAATTATATATTTATAAAGAATGTATCTGATCACATTTGGTGTGTGAGCTTATTGAATGAAAAAAATGGAAACATTTTTTCATTCCTTCTTTTCAGCTTGGACAGGATGAGAAATCGTCCAGGCTAAGATTCCTTTAGCTTGTTGCTGGTTCTGTTTTGTGTCAGCCAGAGGTCACTAAGCTCTGCAGGGCTGCTTGTGTATGTAAACACTGAATACCAGCTAGAATTTACAGAGGGACTGTCGCAGAGCGGCAGAATACCACATCATTATCTTTGCTGCCAGTCCACGAAGGCCCTCTCTGTCACGCTATCAAACCGATCCACAAAAAAAGCATATTATTGGGTTCACTGAAAAATCAACACAGTGTTATTTCCCCGACCATTCTTGATAGAGTGAGATGAAGCTTTAGAAGAATATATTCACTATTTGGAACGTTGCATATTTAATAGAAAATATCAAGCCACTGTCGATGACTGGTGCATATCAAAGAAATAGTTCTACATTTATGAAATAAGCAGGTTCGTTTTCTGTCTTAGTGCTGCACAAGCACATCATTGATGCATGTAGCTTGGATCAATACAAAGGGTTCATACACCTTCAACCATAACCCTTGAAAGTTGATAAAGCACTCTATATCTATATCTTGTTTGTTTAGATTGTACTATGGTGTAACTTTGCTCATAACCCACTGTAATAAGTAGTTATTTAAAATAAAGAAATAAATAAATAAACAGAGTTTTTAAGCAGAACTTACTCTGGGAGGAGTGGCTGTAACAGGGGAAATTGTGATACTGCTCATCACTTTGCTTTGCGAGGTCCTGGTAGTGGTAGTGGTGGTGGTGGTGATTTGGCGAGGGGAACGTAAGACTGTACCAGTTGATAGAGTCATTTCCTTGCCATCTGTTACCGCGGCAACCGGCCTGACTACCATCCTTGGGGCAATGCTGTTACCGAGATGAATATGGATCTTGTTATCGTCAGTGGCGGTGATGATACTTGTGCTGTTGTGGCCCTTTCTTATAGCTATCGGGACCATTTGCTTCTCAGGGGTCACTTTGAATACAGCTCGTCCCTTGGTCATCTCCTGGGGTTCTGGGGAGGCAGATGTTTGAGGCACAATAGCAGTGCTAACGGTCAGAATGGAGACGGGAGACAAAGGCCTTGCTGAAACCGAGGAAGGCGCTCTGTTGCTTTCTGGAGATTTGGCTCTGGATATTGTCGTGATAGTGACTGGAGACTTGCCTCTTTCAGGACCCTGAGGTCCAGGGGTGGACCTTCTCTTCTGAGTCGGAGCAGACGGGGTGGGAATGATCGTGATTCTGGATTTAGGCTGTGAAGTGTTGGGACTGAGGGGAGCCGAGCTAGAGAAAAAGTCCTCGGCAGTGGCGCTGCTAATCTCAAGAGTGGCAATGTTGCTTTGGGGGTCTGGGGTTACCCGGATGTGTAAAGGTTGCCCTTGTGTTTGGGACATAGTCACATCAGAAGGCAAATTGTTTCCATTCATTTGCAGATGCTTCTCCAAGTTGGTCTCTTGGGTACTATTGTCCTTTTTCCTCATCCAGGGAATCCAGGATTTCTTCAGACCAAGGTCACTGCTAGATGAAGGGCAACGCTCAATGCCGCTCTTTTCCGTTGGCTTCCTTAGGCACTTCTGTCTGAGGTTGCTCATGATGTGATTCTCTTCCTGTACAGACTTCCTGATGAACACAGCTGGGGTCTCCTCCTCTGTTGGACCAGTGGACAATGCATCTGTTTGCACTGCAGTAGATGTCACAGCGGCATCCACCATTCTCCTCCCATTCAAACTGGGCCTCAGGGCTCTGCTGTGACGCTTTGCTATCTCGAGTTCTTTGGTAAGATTGAAAACTTCAGCGCCCATGCCCTTGGCCTTCTCCTCCTCTTCCAAGAACCTCTGCTGCAAGATGGAGTAATCCACTCGGAGCTGAGAGAGCTGGTCTTCCTTGTGCATTAGTTCGTGGATCTTCTCCTTGAGGGCTACAACATCAGCCTGTAGTTCCCGGGTTTTTGCCTCCTCCCTTTTGCACTGTTGCCGGAGGTCTTCTTCCTGGATTTCCTCCTCTCCCTTTTCAATGGCCTTGTTCCGTGCTATCTGGCTCCTCATCTCCTCTACCTGTTGGGACAGAATGTTGGCTTTGTCTTGCTCGTTCAGGAACCTTTTCTCCAAAATGTCATACTGATCTTCTGTCTTGATCAAATCTCCTTCGACTACCTCCAGCTGTTTCAGGCGATTTTTCAGGTGCTCAATTTCAAACGTTAGCTCCTTAACTTTGTTGTCTTCACTTTTGACGTGGTCAGACAGTTTTCCCAGTTCACACTTGACTGAAGTTTTTGTCAGCTTGTCTCCCTGCTCGAACCCATCGAGCTTCTTTCTCATTTGACTGACCTTTGAATTGAGATCCTCATTTTTATCTATTTCATAGGATAACGTAGCTCTTAGCTCCCACTTCTCTGTAGTTAGTGACTCTATTTTAGTTTCCATCTCTGATTTCAATTTAAAGAGCTTTTTGCTTTCTTCTATTAGTTTTTCTGTCACCTCCATAACTTTGCCTTGCTCCACCTCGACCATCCTACTCAACTCATCTTTTCTCTTTTCGTCTGATTTCATTCTTTCAATCAGGGTCTTTCGTTCTTCCATCAAAGCCACAGTCAGCGATTTCAGCCTGCTCAGGTCATCCTTAAGGCTCATTTCAGACTTTTCTAACTTGAGTTCTGAAGATTCAAGCTCTTTCATACGGATTTGGAGGCCTACGACTTCATCCGAGAGCTCTTTGGCTAAGCCCTTTTCTCTCTCTAGAGCAGTGCTTAAATGCATGCACTCCTCTTTGCTGAGGCAGAAGGCACCCTCAAGTTTCTCTATGTCCATCATTCTTTTCTGGAGCTTCTCCAATTCCAGTCTGAGGTCTTTGCTCTTGGTATCCTCATCTTGCAGTGTTTTTCTCAGCTCTTTGCACTGATTTTCAGTTTTGGTAATCTCCTCATCCTTTCCATCCATCTCTAGCACCCGCTTTCGTAAATTGTCCAATTCAGACATCAAATTGGAGTTGCCGCACTCTCCTTTGCCAATCTTCTCCCTCATCTCCTGCAATTCCTCCTCAGATTTCCTTAAGGCCCTGTTGCTTTCCTCCAGGTCCTCCACTTTATGGGAAAGTCCTAAAAGCTTGGCATTAAGCTGACGGCTGTGGATCTCCTGGTTGGCCATCTTACCGCTCATCTCCTCGTGTTGTTGACAGAGCTTGGCAGAGTTCTCTTGAAGTTCAGCTTCCAGGTTAAGCACCCTGTGGCTATCCTCCTGAGCCCGCTCCCTGGCTTCACTCAGCGCCTGCTCTCGCAGCTGGAGCTGCTGGCTGAGTTCCTGGGCATGCTGGCTCTGTTGATCCATTTGATCCAGGTGCTGCTGGCGCTCATTGACCAACATCAGGGTGAAAGACTTGAGCTTGACCAGCTCCTCACGCACCTTGTCCAGACGTTTGGAGTGCTCTCTCTCTTTTCTCGCCTGGTAGGCTTTCTCTGTCTCAAGCAACTTCTTCAGTCTGAAATATGAAAGGGAAACAGGAGTACGGTTTAGTTTGGCATTTTTATTTGTTTAAAGTGTAAAATAACGGCAATCCCAGGGACAGCTGTCAAAGATCTCCCAAACATTTAGGTTTTTCCCATCCCTTTCCTTTCATTAGATATTATAACAGCTATGAAAGTTCAAGTGTCACCCCTTCTCTCTTTCATCTCTTCACTTCTTTCGACGCTGCTGATGCACATCCCGATCACTAGCTCCAACAGAATGCATGCAAAACAGACTGAATGCAGCGCTGCGTCGTCTCTCTGAGTTGTATGCTCCACAGGGGCATACTAATGAAACATGCAACAGCTTTGCATTGCAAAAATAAACCAAATGAATGGAAGCAGCAATAGCAGCACAGCCGGGATGATTGTGCATCCTCAGCAACAAGCTATAAATGTTTAAAAATGAGCCTCATTCAAAACATATCCACGATTTTGGAGACACAGCATATCAGAAACTGTACAACTAACTCCTTTTAAAACTTACCCGCAACGAGGCCTCTGCAATTGACAATTTTATATATATTTTTTGTTATTATGCCAAGTCCGCTGAGAATGCATGAGGAACAAAAGCAAAACAAAAGCAGCAGAGGCCACCGTTCCCATAGATTTTCTATCGTCACGCTCCAAGCATGTCATCAGGACAATGAAAGGTGAATAAATACGGTGCCGCAGCAGATCTTAGTGAGTGATGTCACCTCATCCATATAAGGTGTGTGTATGAGAATGTGTTTGTGCTGCTCTGCTGTAGACACTGTGAAGGGGGTGGGACCTTTGCCACAAGAGGAGTGTTTTTGCCTCGGCAGGTTTGCAGTCTTGTCTCAATGGTGCCGGAGACATTGGAGAATGTCTGTTGTCGTTCCTCTTGAGAGGAAACTAGGCTTCAGCATGGTTTCTTTCGGCGTTAATGCATAATGAGGAAACCAGACAGGGATGCCTCCCAAGAGCTGGAGAAGACCTGAAAGGATATTTTAGCTGCATAGGTACAGTTAATGACTGGGTTCATGACCTCATATTTAAATAACATTTAAAAATGTATATATGTTGATTTTCCAGTTTTTGAATGTGACTACTGGAGTACAGCTCTTCTAATTCATTTATTAAACTGTCACGTCATTGCTGGCCTATGCATTTGCACTCTAAAATTTGTTTCATGCAAAACCCAAAATCGTCATGCAAGTGAAATGTGTCTGTATTTAAAGTAACGAACTGGAAATCTAGCGTGGATTAAATCCTAAATGGCAAAAAAAAAAACTCAATTTTTTGCTTTGACACTCAGGAATGGAGCTTTTTCCTCCACTAATCGCTGCACATTCCGCAATGCCACTTAAATATTTAACTCCTTGACATTTGCACTGCTCTGTCTTCTGAAACGGTGTTGCTAACTGATGGCTACCAGTCAGATACTCCCGGCTCCTGTGCTCATTCTCTGCATTCCTGCAGATGTTTGGCACAAGACCTTTGGCTGTTCTTTCCTCGCTCTCACCGAGATGGCTGGAGGACGGCAGAATGATAAAAGACAAAATGATGACGCGCTTCGATCTCATCTGAAGGAGGGAGCGAATGCCAAGACAGGTGCGCCTTCTGCGACAGATATGTGCACGCGTCTTTATAGGTGTTGGTGCCACAGACGATTTCATCTGTGGCACCAAAATTTCACTCATCCTTATTGTCTTAATGGTGTGGAAATGAAATGCTCACGCTTCTCCCACCTCACCTTTCTCTCTCCTTTTCCAGGAGGTTCGTGAAGTCGTCGCTCTTGTTCATGTAATCCGCATGCTTGCGTTTCTCCGTGTCCAACTCATGGATGGTGTGACGGTGACACTTCTCGGCGAGCAGCAGCTGTCCCAGCATCCTCCCGTATGTCTCCCTGTGTTTCTCCTGCAGACGCTCCAGCTGGGGGCAAAACGTATTTGAATTTATCATTAAAGCTAAGATCACAGAATGCAGATCGTGAGTTAGCATGGGTTAAACGTTCCCTACCTCGATCATGGGCTTTTGTTGGGCATTGTGGTTTTGTGGTGCCGTTCCAGTGATGAGGCTATCCCTCTGCAGGGCCTGGAGGGCCGAACCGGGAACCACAGGGTTGTAATTTGACTCAGGGTCAGTGGGCTTGGACTTAAGCATGCATATGACATCTTCTCTAGCCTGAAATCAGAGAGACATCAACAAAAGCTGAGACGGTTTGTGGAATGCTGGAAAAACTCCTGTCCAGATCCTTCCAAAGGTGAACAGGTTAACTGGCATTAGTATCGTAAAAAGGGTACAAAAGGGGATTCCTCCTGTCTTTGTCAAGCAAGAATGAGCTGAGGTTTACCATCATGATATTATCCCATCAGAAATGGAACAATCCCTGTCTTTTAATTTGCACAAACATGAAGATGTAGATGAAGGCCAATTAATCAGTCTGCTTTGGGGGGGGGGGGGGGGGGTGTGCATTCACACATTGTTGAAACTGATTTGAAGAGGAAAATGGTTGTTTCATTGTTTCATACAAATGTGTTTTAAAAAGAAAAGAGCATAAAATGTAGAATTTTTATCATACATTTCTGATTTCACATTTTCATCCACACGATGGCGGTACTGTACTATAAATTACAGTCAAAATGAATCGGATCTTTACTCCACACACCCTACTTATCACTAAAGGTCAAAGGTCATGGGGGGTAACAAATACTATGGGAGCTAAATCCAACCCACCTGAACCTCTCCTTCCATGATGCCCAGCAGTTTCAGCAGATCCATTTTTGGCAGCTCCATGACGTTCTCTCTTTCCTCTCTCACAGTTGGGGAATGAATTAGCAGCTTCTCTTTATCACAGATGACCTTGACCTCCAGCTTATCTTGACCCTCTTTTTGCTGGACTTTACCCATAAGGCTCTTCACAGGTAGACCCACTTCCTGCTCTTGGCTGATGTCGTGGTCACACTGCGGGATGCCGATCACCCCGTTGACCGGGCTCTCCACCCCACTGCTTTTGGACCTCATGCTTTACCTGCACCAAGAGCAGAGGAAATACATTTTAATTGTTGTCTCGTTTTCATCCAATGATAAGCACAAATAAACATACTCTCAGATATGGCATCAACAACACTTTTTAATGACAAACAGAAAACGCCCCGGCCCCTGAAATCCCCACCGTAGCACGCTGGTGATTTCATAGCACCCTGACCTCTGAGTCATGCAGTGAGACACAGGCCAAGCTTGCCAAAATGTCATGAATTCTCCCTTAAGCACACGACTGGATGCCTGCAATACAACACAAGTAGCACATAAACATTACATACATATTCTCCAAAGTACGTACGGTGCAATAGTATTATTCTGTCCAGATATTAGCACTTTGTCAAATCTGAAATCTAAGAGGCCCAAGGTTTGAAGTCAGGGCGGCACGGTGGCGCAGTGGGTGGCGCTGTTGCCTCACGCCAAGAACGTATCGGGTTCTCATCCAATCTGTGTGGAGTTTGCATGTTCTCGGCGTGTCCGCGTGGGTTTTCCTCCCAATTGATTGCTCCAAATTAGTCTGTCGGTGTGAGCGATTGTTTGTCTCTGTGTGGCCCCCCGCGATGCGCTGGCGAGGCATCCGGGGTGTACCCCCCCCCCCCCCCCCCCCCACCTCTCTTCCCCGTAGCCAGCTGGGATAGGCTCCACCAACACAACCGTGAACCGCAGGGCAGATAAGCAGATGCTGTACAAGAAAATGCATGACAGTGAATGGGCAGTTACTAAAGAGGAATTAAATGTATGCTGTGTGTGAAGCCATTTCAAAGTGAGTCCATCAAAGGTTTTGGTTCACAGGGAAAATGTTTATCTTCATTGGTAAGAGTGTTCAGTGAAGTTAAGGCCGCAGCGAATCCCTAATGATGCTTGAAACCGGTCCCTTTGAATCCCACCTGGTTCCAGGAGAAGCACACGAGAGGGAAGTGCGCAAGATAAAGGTGAATGCTCTGTGGTTCAAACAGAATGGAAGAAAAAAACTCTTTAAAACATTCCTCAGCTGAGTTCTAAGAGTTCACTGAGTGCACCTTGGCTCCGAGGAGACCTGCTTCTTAACTGGAGATTAATTACACAGCCTCCATTCCTATCCATAAATATTAGTTTCAGCTGTGGGCTCGCCATCAGTCACTCAAATGTCATAGCACAGCGGCTAACCAGAGCGCTTACAGGTGTAGTCTCCACCATTCATGCTGTTCCACAAGGTTATAGCATGGCCAGAGAAATGTCCAGTGGTGGAGGCCATTAAAATCTGGCAGGGAACCTAAGGAAGACATACTGTTTGACAATGCGATCGGCACCCAGCAGTTTATTTTTCATTTCATTTCATTTTTTTATTCTTTATCTTCTGTAATTCAGCAACATTGATACAAAACACAACACATTAAAGGTCTCATTATAGAAAACTCACTTTTCCATGTTTCTGCAAGACTATTATGATTATTTTGGGTCCTTATCAACCCCAAAACAGCAAAATGAACGATCAAGTCAATCATTCGTAGTTTGCGTAGGTCTGTAATCAACTCCTGAAACACGTCTGGAAGACATTGCAAAAACGTGCGTGCGTGCGTGCGTGCGTGCGTTCCGGTGTCTGCGTTCTGCCCGTCGACGCTCTATGGCAGTCTTCCGGTGAAAATGGGCAAAAGAAATTAATGGACTTCTCTCGGAGGGTCGCTGGGCTCTTCCTTAGAGATCGGGTGAGACGCTCGGTCATCAGGGCGAAGCGCGGAGGAGAGCGATGTGTGTGCGTGTAGAGACACTCTACAACGCTTTTACGCACGAGTGTGTGGATACACACTACAACGCTTTTACGCGCGAGTGTGTGTTTGTGTAGATACACACTACAACGCTTTTACGCGCGAGTGTGTGTTTGTGTATACACTCTACAACGCTTTTACGCGCGAGTGTGTGTTTGTGTATACACCCTACAACGCTTTTACGCGCGACCGAGCTCACCGGTGAGCGACGGGTGAGCCCCGGGCTGCGTCCGGTCGCGCGTAAAAGCGTTGTAGCGTGTCTGCGTGTGTGTGTGTGTGAGTATGTGCGTGTGTGCGCGCACACACGGCGCGATGTGTGTGTGTAGAGATACTCTTCCCTCTGTCTTCCCTCCGCACGTAAACGCTCTCCCTGTCTCCTGCATGAGTCGAAGAAGAGCAGAGTGGATAAAGTGTATTTTTTGCCATTTTTTTGTGTGTGTGCTGAAACTTCGCCTCACGGTTTACCGTGGTAGCGTGCATGTGCGCGTTCTCGCGATGAACGTACTTTTGCTTCCGAGTTTAGAGCGTTTCTGGCGTAGCGGTTTGAGACAGAAATGACGGACGCTGTCCTGCAGCATCTGTTTGCCATTTTGACCAAGGAGTGCACAGATATTTCATGAGATGCAGATAGGGCATGAGAACTGCGTTAACTTGTGGAAAAATTGTATAATATCGAACCTTTAATGCAAAATAACAATGCATACCATGCAAAAAAGAAAAGGAGCAGGTAGAAGAAAATTACTTCTGAACTCCTACCCCATTAAATGTCCTTTCACGTCTTACAACATAAAAATTATACACCAAGTACTAACATCTTCAATAACTGTACTCACATTCTTTTTTGTACAATGAAAATATATTCTCTCTATACTTGCATTTAAAATGCACAATATTAAAACAACATTTCAAACTACTCTCCAAAGAGCTCCAATATTTCACAGCAGCCACTGACACACACATATTTGTTTAAGCATAGTCCTTGCAAAAGGGTGTTGGAAATCATGCTTTCTTCTGCTTGTCTCAGTATTTACAGTGAAAAGAGTTTGCAGCCCGGTTGCTAACAGATAGTGTTTTGCTTTATATATAACTCATAATGTCTGTAAAACAATCGTATCCTTTAATTTCAACAGTCCTGACCTCAAAAACAGTCCTGTACCTCACCCTTTTTTCGTTTGTGAGCCGACACACAAACAAAAAAAATCCAGAAGTGCTTCCTCAACAGCTCGCCTCATTCTTGTCACACTTGACCGAGGGAGCAAGCAGGAGCGTGAAAGTGTGTGCGTTTGTGTCTGAGAGTTAGATTGCAGGAAAAATAATGTCTAAAAAAAATGATTTCAAGATAAACAACTGTTGCAGCTTCTGTTGCTGCTTTGCCACGTATGGCTCCAAATGCGGCCGAAGGTCTCGGCTGACTCGGCTGCTAACGCTGTCTGGCATCCGCCGCTTGTCATTGAGAAGGTTTCTCAGCTTTCAATGGATGAACTGGGCCGAGAAGCCGAAAGCCTTCACACGGCGTGGAGCCGGTCGATAATCCTCTATGGTTCTGTCACTATGAGAAACATCGTTCGGATGAATCATAGATGTTTAAGCCATTGTTCTTCTTCTTCTTTCAGCTTGTCCCGTCATGGGGTTTGCCACAGCATACCACCATTCGCCTCTTCACCGCGTCCTTTGCATCATCCTCCCCCAACAGCCACTCTCATGTCCTCCCTCACTGTCCAATGTTGATGTAAAATATGGATTACAGTTTGTCAAAGTTGCACCGATTCGTACCAAATAGGTTTTAGACAGCTTTAGGAGATGGTAATCTCACGCCTGTCATCAAAGTCTCCACGTCATTGTAAAGTATTGAAACATTTTCTGACCCACTGTTGCCTTTTCATCGCAGTCTAGATTGCAGTGACAACAAATGGGGGAGCACAAGTGTCACACGGCATGCGTTGCACTCCGACCTGCAGCATTCCCAGTTGTCTGTATGGAAGATAATGGAGAACTGGCCGGCGTTGCGCCTTTACTCTAAGGTCCATGGCAGCTTGACACAATGCCCACACACATTCATGGCATCTAAACCCATTGGCACAAATGTTCCTCATTGCTCAGCATCCAGTTCCACAGTTCTTTCCATTATGAAAGGCCGGCCTAATACCCAGGAAGGCCACCAGTCAAGGCCTAAACCTAAATTTAAAGCAGGAACCCAAATCTATCCCATGGTTCTTGCAAGTACAGCTGTCCACATATATGAGTATTTATAGGGCCAGACGAAACACATGCCTCCATTCCGATGAGAAAAAAACGGGGTTATAAATTTCTGCTGGTGCTCAGCAAGTTAATGAATACCACTGACGTTAGCTTTAGTGGTGAAGGAGTGAAATGAAACTGTGCGTGTGTTCAAATTCAGATATTTAATAAACAGGTGCATTGGTTAGGCTTAATGGAAATGCTAACTGTGTGATGGGATCTGGTGGTCCTAGTCAAGACACTAGTGACACCTGACTGGTGGGATTTTTCTTTTCACACACACTTTTAATCTATCCAGCTATAAAACAAAGGAACAATTTGCTGGTGTGGGATATTCTCATAGCCCTGCAATGCGCTTGGTGACACATCCAGGGTGTACCCCATCTTTCAAAGCATTGTTATTCTGAGCTGCAAATAGCAATAATGACAACTGCCGCTCGATTCGGTGTGTTTGATAGGTTTCGAGCGTTAACATGATGTGGCTAAATAAGGAGTGAGAAATGTTCCTGCACGGAAACATTTGGCAGCGTGTTCCAGCAGAGGACACTGATAAATGGCTTGGGGGGGGGGGGGGGGCAGATTTTATATAACGGCTTGAGATGGATGGTGAGATTTTTCAGCAAAACGTGACGTGCAAACTTTCCCTTAAGAATCTACAGTCAAAGATCATTGACCAATAAAACTGTCTTCAGGGATGAACGTTTTTTTCTAATTAATTAATACCTTCTCGTTACAAGAAGTACTGTTGGCATGCAGTACTGCAGGCAGCACGCATGTATAGATGGAGATTTCCTCCAACCTGATCCTCCTGCGAGCATCTCAGACGTTAACACTTCACTAATGAACAAACTGAGGAGAATGCAGGTTCGCCTTCACACGCAGACGTCTTTAAAGCTGGCTTTGCTTCGTAACAGCTTCAGCGCAGCCTGTATTCATGAATGCTGCGCTGGTAGAATTAGTTAAATACTCACCCTTAAGTGCTTTGTGAACTCCTGTGGTCTCTATGTCGATCCACAGTAGGCGAAACAGTCCATTTTTACAAGCTTTCTGAAGAGTGACAGTGTGCAGGAGACAGATGCAATGAGTCCCAAAGCACGACAACCTCATTCTTCTGAAGCAACACTATCTCCAAACATATGGATGGCTGCAGCTGCAAGAATCACTGCCATGTGTTTGTCATTAGTTTCATTTGGTGCAGCAATGTGAGCTCACGTAACATCAGGTAATTCCCACAGCATCGGGGTTTTATCCAGTCTAATGAGGTCTGCCGTAAACCCTGATAAAAACGGATTCATCAAGCACCGCATTCCTCTAAGATCAGCGGTAGCAATGGATATCACCAAAAAACACCATGCAGATGAAGTAGGAGATCGAGTTCTGGATCGCCAAGAATAGAAACAGCAGGACAACACATGAGCGGAGCCGGGTCAGATATGTCAAAAAGGTCAGCCATTTATCGGAAGTCTTTGAATGCCCACTAGTGCAGATTAGGATTCAACAGGTTAAATGCAGCTCTCTTTTCATTCGTCCTTTTGTTCACTGGAGCCGAGTACTTTAGAGGAATTTAATTGTACTTACAGTTCATGATATTATAATCAGCGTTTACATTAGCAAATCTTCACTATTTCATTTGAGGGCATGCCCACTGTCTCGATCAATAGCCGTACGCATAGACTACTAGTCTACTCTCCTCATTGGCTAGTACAGATAGACAAATCATAATAAAATCATTCTCCATTTTATTTTTCAACAGGTATTTAAAAATATGAATACCCTGTGGGGGGGGCAGATATATGGCTGTAGACTCTTGTTCTCAACCAAATAAGCGGGAGAATCAAATATTAAAGAAAGTTAGCAACTAGCAAATGGAGAACAACAAAGACCGGAGATGCTAAAAAGAACCAAATATTTGCTCTCAGAACTGGTTAAACTGGTACAGAACCAGAAGAATGTTAAGCCTCCAGGAGGCGGCAGTCTAAATGACATGGTTGTTAACACTTTAACAACTATGGAAGTTTAAAATGTGTGCGTGTGTCTATTTGTTTTGGACCTTTGCTGGTAGACATGACAAAGTCTAATGTGGGGCACGCCAGTCTGCACGCAATCGTCACCACAACAACCTTGTTCTGATGTGCAGGTTGTCTTGTGTTACATCATGACTGTGTTATGAGCTCATCACTGAAGGTGGGGGCAAAGATGGAGAATAGAATGACAACTCCGTCCGATTTTTGGCCTTTTGCACTAATAGTTGATCGACCAGATGTTTTTTTTATCGCTACGCTATCATTAAAATAATCTGTATTTCTTTTCCCCTTCACATTGATGACATCACTGCGAGGTCTTTTGGTGACTGTCATCATCGCATGGCAAATTTATTGCGAGAGTCACGATGAAGTCACTTCACAAAAAAAAAACCCACGAGAGAAGATGGGAGAAGAAAAGCATGGGATGGAGGGAGCGGCTGGAATGACGTCCAGCATTTTTCTTCAATAATTCCCCTCTGTGGAATTTCACACAAACACCACCGCTGTTCTGAGAAATATCCAAATGTGTTTAAACTGCAGTTCTGGAATTCAAGCGGAGGTCCGTATATGATGGAGCTGTATATGTGTCACCAGCAGCTGTTGTTGAGGCCAGACATAAAGACACCAACCACACACACACACACACACAAAATGTATTGTGTTTGTGTTCGTGGACACAGACGTCCTAACATCAGGCTATAAAAACACATGCATGTGCAACGCACAAGCACAGACACACATGCAAGGAAGGAATCGGGTCACGGAGTTGATCGTGTGCAAGGACGCCATAAAAGTGTCAAAGAATAATGAAAGTATCTGCCGACAAACCGAAATGTTTTTATTGCTCAATGTTTCTCATTCAAAAAAAAGTTTTGAAACTAGAATTTAATCTTTTTATTTGTTGTGTTTTAAAAGCAGCTTTCTTTGAGTGTCTTAATCAATTATTTTGAAACCTGCCCTGGACGCGGATCAGTACCGTTGGTCACCCTGTGCGGGGTTCAAGCACTGTACAAACATACCCTGCATGGCTTTCCATTCTCAGCTACTCATTCAAACAGCAAACTCGGAGCTAAATCCCCATGCAGCAACTCCTCGAGTGGCACCGAGCTCCAGTCGTGTCGTGAGGTAAGCAGTGGCACATTCCAAGCATCTCAAATCAATGCCCCCCCCATGACTGAGCCAGCTTGGTTTCAGGCCAGGGGTACGACTGATTAACTTACAAGCTGCAAAAGCGTTAACTGCTCACATGCATGTGCAAATGTGTCTTTCTCAACTGGTCATTTTGCCTTATTGAGCTGCGCAGACTTTCCAGGGAACGTACAAACCCCGAGAGGATGAGCTTTTGATAGCCACTGGAGCGAGAGCATAAAAAATCTTAACGAGAAATGTCTTGCGTCAGCGGTGATATCACTGAGTGCACAGAGTAGCCATATCAGCTGGAGAGGGTGGGAGGAAGGGGAGGTTGCACAGAGCCCCTGGACCCTGATGGAAAGGATCTTTGACAGCAGTGTGTAAGTAACACCTGCAGTGCATTCCCTCACTGAGCGGGAGATGCATTTCACATTTTCTCTTTTTTTAATTCACTAAGGAAAGGTGATGTGGACAGGAGCTCGCAGGAGGCCGTGTGTGTCTCCCCTCTAAAAGGCCGATGACTTCATGCAGATAAAATGGAATTCAATTTGCCGTCATTGGAGACCATAAATAAGCAGGATCAAAGATGTCGTCCTGCCGCAGCTCGTAAAAAAGCCTCAGATGCTTCTTGGGTTAAGCAGCGGTGTGTGCGTATTTGTACTGTATATGCGTACAGTGAATGCAGTAGCTATAGCGCTGTTGCAGAGGAGGGTTGTGGGTTTTTCTTCCCACAAAAAAAGCCTCCACATTAAATGCTCTTATTCATACAAAAACATGAGATGGAATTCATGAAGACATGATTAATTCATGACTCTCTTTTATACACGCCTCGTCACAATGGCAAATATGTATTGCCATTCAAATCAACAACAGCACTCGCCTTGTCTTGTAATTTATATATGCAATTAATACATAAACATGGAGAGAAACCCACGTCATTTGAATCCCAAAAAAATGTGAGCTGACTTAAATACGCTCTCCAGGGAAAACTTCATTCATTCGGTGCGAGGAGCCCTGATGCCAGCCGGTTGGAAGATGCCCTTTACCGGCTTCCGGTAAATCGATGACAGCTACGCAGCAGCATCTGTACAGTACCTGAGTCATTTCCTGCATGGCAGTCTCAACACGGAGCAGTTGCTTTTCCAGAGCTCTGCGTGGTTGCCCTTGGTTGCTTCCCTGACAATGTTCTCAAAGAATAAGAATGCCTATAGGAGAAACTTGCTTGAAACGACTTACTTTTCTGTAGTTGTGTCGTCCCCAGATTTGATCGAGCAGTAGTCGAAACCAATCCTAGGGAAGAGACGAGCATCCACTCGTGTCCTCTGGCATGCGTGCTCCTCTTGTGGTATCAACTTGAGCCACATAAAGCTATGCTCTGTCTCTCCTTTCAGCTCCTCAGGTCAGAAGGGGAATGGTAGAGAGTAATAACAGAACACTGTAGCTTGCCTCTCTCTCTCTCTCACACACATACACACACACACACACACACACACTCACGCACACCCTCCCTTTTTCACTCCCACAGCCTATCCGCTTCTGTCATGGCAGTTAAAACACACCTCTCATTTTCTTTCCCTCCAAAGCATTTTTGAAAAGTCAGATGAAGAGTGTGTGAGAATAAAAGGAAGGGGGTTGGGGGGGTTGGGGGGGTTGACACAGGCATTACTCCCCGTCAGTGGTTGAAAGGAGCCGTTACCCGGTGAGGTGAATGGCAGAAGTGCAGTGCAATGTCCTTTGTCACTCTACTCTGCCAGAGCTTTTTGCTTGGCGACATCGTTCATTGCCCCCCCCCCCCCCCCCCCCCTTCCACTCTTCTTAACTTGAGTCGCGAGGCTAAAAGTGTAGCCCTATTTTTAACCCGTCCACTCCTGTCATCGCAGGCACGGTTAGCAGCTGAGCAGAGCTGAACGCCAAGCTCCCTTGGCTGACCATCCACAGAGATGACTCTTCCCACTGACCCCTGGAGACAGCTGAACCTGATGCCAGTCTCTCATGCTGGGAAAGTCCGGTTGGCAGCAGCCACCCAAACCCTAACAGCGGTCGAAAGAACCACCAATTGCTGACATAGGAGGCCGGAGCTTTGCCAGATTCTCTACGACTTTGGCCGGCTAGAATTCCTTCTTGGCTCTGCTGGCAAAAAAGCACAGCCGGTGAGCTAAATTTGAGATATTGTAATTGTGCTCTGCATCAATGGGATAGTAAATTTTGCTGCTGGGGGGGCTGCTGGTTAAATATGTGAAGCAATATAAAGTAAACATACATAAACTACTACTTTTTTAATAGTGGCATATATTTCACCAATGTTTCAAGGTCAGTGTTAATCAATGCAAAGTGTTGTGATGTTGTACGGCCCCACGCAAGCGGGGGTCGGATGATTACATCTCAATTCCAAAGCTCCCAAAGGACATGTTACTAGCTCAGAACAGACAATCTGACTTTAATAAAAGGCATGTAGGAGCATTAAAATCTCAAAGAACGCAGTAAAACAATCCATTTGGATTGTTTGATATTTCACCCAAGGGGCAGATACATGGCAAACAAACGTCTTATTCTAACAGCAGAGGAAGCTGCTGCAGTCGTCTCTTTAAGTGGAACCCAAAGCAAATAAAAGATGCAACAGGTGGACTGACGGAGGTGTCGCGACAGATGGACGAGTTCACTCCCTTCTTTGTGAGTTCTCCTGTGTTTGCAATGCAGATCTGACCCGGCAGCAGATTTCTTCACACATGACTATACATAGCTGCTGGATGAGGATTAGGTTCAATGAAATGTAAACAGATAATAGATGAATGAATAGACAGAAACATACAGACACCAGTAGCAAAGGGTCGCCTTGGATCACATCAACAGCCTTTAAAGGCATTTCACTTTTTCTGTCTCCTGTGTGACACTATAACTGTTTGACAGACACCTTCTTACCCTCACATGAAGCCTCACATGGTATCGAAAAGGATCCACGATCTAAACTGAGATCATGAGGAGTGTATTTTGATTGAACGCCATAATTCCCACACCCAACATGAGGTCATGTGGTGGGAATCAGTGAGGAAGAGACTTGTTATTGATATACAATGGCCCACAGGACGGTGGTCATGTCTGGCCCCTTTGGGTTACGGTTGTTATAAATCGCATGAGAAATGTGGGCTGGTTGAAGTAGCTGCCATTCCCACATTTGTATGATGTGATCAGAATGACTAGCATTGTAATGTAGGTTAATTAATGCAAGATGTGTGATTAAAAATCTGGCAAGACTGTAGGAAAACGAGACAATATGCTAACTTGCTTCCCCCCCCCCCCCCCCAAATAAAATAATGACTGAGGTCCCAACCAACAGTTGTTTCTGTCATCATAACACTCCTGCAATATAAGCAAATCTGATCTCCCTGGTCATTTTCAGTCTTGGGTGCGCTGACAGATGCTAATGTGTTGTCCAAGCAAAAAAGGAGATCAGCCCGGGACGAGACACAGAGAACATGGCGTCCTTGGCCTGAAACCACGGAGGGACAAAAGATGTTTTTAACAAAAGGGTCGGAGGCCACAGAAAGAAGTGGTGTGTAAATCTGTGTGATGCTTTTTAAACAGAAATCATAGAATAGCTCCACAATGAAGATATATTTCTATGGCAGCTTGGTGTATTTACACTTTATTTACACATGACTGGTCTGGATCTTATTCTTTAAAGTAAATGGTCACAAAACTCACATTGGGTATATCGATCGTATGTGCTGACTTCTCATCTATTTATTTTCTACAACAATGCCAATCTAAAATGTCAGACTCAGACTTATGTAACACACAAGTTCCACCGAAGACCAAAGAATTTACTGCCAAGGGAGAGAAATATTGGAGCGCCACAACACATGTATTGCAGGAACACAATATTTACCACAGGAATTCCAGTGTTGAAGTACCCCTTCTTTTATGTGGTACTCTAAACATATGGTTTTTCAAGGTTGGCAGACGTGTACGTCTAATTAGGGTTTGGATTTTCCACTTCCGAACACAGTAATAGTGTCCTGTCCAAAATGATAAATGTGCATAATTTTGTGTTTATAAAAAGGATCACAATTACATCATGCAATGTATAATTCAGACTACTGTAGACAAGCACTGCTTATATTCATCCTAAGTCAGAGTCATGTTCAATAAATGTCCATAAATTATGTTGTTACCATAAGAACTACTGTTGAACTAGTTTATTTTATCATTTTACAATTACTGTGGGATATGATATTGCCACAGTGAAGTTTGGAACCAAATAATCCAGATGGATATTCATAATAGTGTGCATCTGGATTCACTTTTTGTTTTGGCTATTAACCCTGTTGAATTTGTTACAGCATAATTGCCACATCATAATACTGACCCAACTTTGAATTATGCTCCCAGCAGATTATTGTTGAATGTACTGTAGGCGTGTAATTCTATGCGGTTTCTGACTAACTCCTTTGTTGATGTTTAAATTGGCTTTGTAATTATATAGCACGCTGTTAAGTATTTCTGTCTCTGTTTTTCTTCTGATGCTACAGTCAACGAGATGACTTACCATCCCAGAAATGCTCATTACTTATGTTTCATTTCCTGTTTTTTTTGGCTGATCAAACCCTACATAGTTTCCAGGAAGTTGCTCTCTGACAGCGTCCAGTGTTCCCCGTGATACGTCTTTAAAGAATCTAAGCCAAGGCTTTCAACTTTTTCAGGGTAAGAAAAGGCATCGGATAATCAATCAACAACAACCCACATGCAAAAAATATGGTGACTATTCCATTGAAATGTTACTATTTCTTTTTCCAATAGATTCCAACGTGGAACTGACACTGAACATGCTAAAGTTTAACATCATGCAAGATCCCTTTTTAAGATCCCCATTCTCTTTCCCTGACTCTAAATACATTTAGCATGTGTTTTTTATTTTTATTTTATTCTTTATGTATTAATGGAGACATTATCTTTGCTGGGATTTCAATCAAAAATCCATTATGTGCCTTTTGGCTGTTTTGTGGCCTTATGAAAACACGTTGCTACCCTATTTATTTAAACAAGACCTTGGAATTCTGATGATGTATCCAGCATCAATAATTTGGTCGCTTTCCTGTATTAAATGTTATTTGAATAAACTCTCAAGACGGTGACTTTGCAGATGCTTCTCCACAGCACGCTCCCTTGCCCGGCAATACTAAGAATATTTCTTCTCTTTTCTAGGGAAGTTCTCTTCCAAGGTCAGCCACTGCAAGAGACGGCGCTGCCACTCATCTGCAGAACCTACAGGGGGAGAGTACAGACTCCAAAAACCCAGAATGTGTCATGTACACAGCCAACAACAGCAGTGCATGATCCAAAATGACACGAAATGGATTTCAGCCCTGTGTTAGAATATTAGGTAAACTGAATTCTGATCAATTCAACATCAGGCGCTAACAAAATAATGCTTTACACATGCAGGGAATGTATCTTATCCGACATGCAGAATCAGAATAGCTTCACCCATTATTTAAAAATAATAAGAATACAATATGTTTATGTCGTGTTTCATTGTTTCATTGTTTCATTGTTTCATCCTGTGAAGCCTGTGAAGCCTCTGAAGTTTGCACCGCCCCTTCTCTGTCCAACATTTACCACCAATGACAAGTTTCTGAAGGGCAACTCAAAGTCCCGCCCACATCTATCTGATTCGTCCTTTTTTTCCGCTATTCTTGCAAGCCCATTGGACGTTGGGATGTCGTTTCAATGACGAATGCGGATGCGTAAGGTAGGAGAACGCCACCTGTTCGGAACGTGGATAAACATGCGTGTTTGTCGTCCTTCGCGCTAACTGTGTTGCGTGCAGTTTGTTCTCGGCGTTTTCTTTGTATTCATTAACTAAAACGAACATGTCACCTGCATTCAGAGACGTCCAACCGTGACCTCTGCTGAATGTACTTGGACGAGAAGCTAACGTTAGCTGCAAGTGTTAAGAGCTGTGTTAGATTGATAGATGTCGATATAATTTCGATAAGAGGTTAAAAATGATTTTTTCATTTTTATATCGCTGCATTGTATCTGATTATCGCTCCAGCCTGTCGCTGGGGTTGATACAAAAGTTATTTGCGTCTGATTTTTACTCTAAACTGGGAATAATAGTAATTTATTTACTGCACGTTGGACCGTGACGCTCGCAGTTAAAGTCCAGTCATTCTGATATAGTGCATGAACGTTTTGCTTAAACGCGTTCTATAAATAATAATCTGAAATGTCTTTCTTCGTATTGGTCAAGTTAGACTTCTTCCATAACGCCACGCGGTGGCGCACGAGAACTTATTATAACCCACTGAAGTCAACAATAAACTGGAAATCACATTTGTTTGACTGTTTTGTGTTATGTCGGGATACTGCACTGATTTTGTTATAATTTAAATGTTCATGAAGCCTATTCGGTCGCTGTACAGAATCCCAATTGTCAGAGCACACACACAAAAAACGACTCCACTATTTACACACTAATTCAAAAGGTCAGTCCTTTTGTTTTAGAATGCTGTTGCTGACAGGTTATTATGGCCATTAATGCCTCACATGTTGCCCTTTTCAGTACTTTTAGACATTCATGCCTCTCAGCTTCTGGAGTGGTTTTCTAAAGCTGATGGATCAGTCACAGTTTCTGTCACCGTGTGTGTGTGTGTGTGTGTGTGTGTTTCACAGTGTTCACTGTAACAATGGCAGCGTCGCAGAAACTGGCCGCTTTCCGTCTGCCTCCCTTGCCGACTATAGGCGAGCTCATCAAGTTGTACAAACTGCGAGCTCAGAAGCAGCTTTCTCAGAACTTCTTGCTGGACTTGAGGCTCACGGGTTAGTCTGCCTCACTCACCTTCAGTGCACCAGCACCCGCTGGCAGCTGTGCTATACCATAGCATGTTTGCAGTGGAGGATAAAGGGTGTGTTAAATCGGTATACTTTAGTCCATAGGTCCCAATAAAGTTGTTTCAATGAATTGAAATTGACAAACTTTGCTGTCTGTTGCAGATCTGCTACAGTAAATGAAAGTGAATTGTTTGTAGATCTGGAAAACCCATCTCTGATATTCAACGCCCGGGTGAAGACATTTGCGTGGAGATTCTTGTCTAATTTTTATTGCGTACGAGTCAAACTACTTTAGCAATAAGTCGTCGATTGTGTGCAAATGTATTAATATAACCCCTTATTTAGTTGGTCCTCCATCTCCATCTTTATAGACAAAATAGTGCGTCAGGCGGGCAGTTTGAGGGATGCCCATGTGTGTGAGGTGGGTCCTGGGCCCGGGGGTCTCACCCGCTCCATCCTCAATGCCGGGGTGGCAGATCTGCTTGTTGTGGAGAAGGATTCACGCTTCATCCCGGGGCTGACGGTAAGATGAGCGGCACCATTGCCAATGTCAATAGGTCATTGAGTAGAAGGAGCTGTATCGCCCTCTGCTGGCAGTTGCATGAAATCAGCTTGTGTATTTTCACCAGCAACATCTTAGTTTTTTTTTTTTCAAGCATCTTCTAATATCCAGTCGGTTAACATCACATCCATATTTTCAGCTTTTGTCCGAGACAGTGCCGGGAAAGATGAGGCTTGTTCACGGCGACATTCTCACCTACAGAGTGGACAAAGGATTCCCGGCAGATATCGCTAAGCCATGGGAGGAAGGTGAGATGACGAAATCTTGAAGCCGTTTGGGCGGCCATGTTTTTTGGATCTATAGGATTTCAGCGTCTACGCGTCGCTCCGCAGATCCGCCAAACTTGCACATCATAGGGAATCTCCCGTTCAGCGTCTCGACTCCCCTCATCATCAAGTGGCTGGAATGCATCGCCAACAGAACGGGGCCCTTCGCCTACGGTCGCACCCGACTCACGCTCACGTTCCAGAAGGAGGTGGCGGAGGTGCGTGAGCATGTTTTTGATTTTCACTACGTACTCTGTAATTTTTACAGGATCCCTCTGACTGCTCCAGATGCCAGGAATTGTTCACAATATTTGAACTCTGCATGTTGCTTGACGACTATATATGGACGTACTGAACTCACTTTGACCTGTTCTTGTGTTTTGTTTACTACTCAAAGTAACACTGGCGGCTGACCGGGTCTTTCTGAATGCGCATCGATGACTTGACGTATTTCGTTTCTCCATTCAGAGGTTGATTGCCAGCACGAGCAGCAAACAGCGCAGTCGACTGTCTGTCATGGCTCAGTACCTCTGCACCGTTAGCAACCGCTTCACCATCCCTGGCCAGGCCTTTGTCCCCAAGCCAAAGGTAAGGTTTCACTTACAAGCATAAATAAAAGCGTTTCTATTCTGGGTCTGGGTTTTATTAAGCCGATAATCAGACTAGGTTTCTTTTTCAACACAGCAGAACATTTGAATTTCATTTAATACCTTCATTGCCGTCTATTCTAGAGCTCCCGCTTCCATTTTATTTGCCCGCGTAATTCAAATCGACATTTCTACACCCTCTGGGGGTGATGCTGAAATAGGAATTGATCCTTACACATTTAGAAAACTTATGATATTTGAATGCATTAAAATGTTTTAGATCAGCTCTCAGTGGCAGCGCTGAAACGGTGACTTTCAGATTAAGACGTTTAACGCTGTCGTTTCACAGTGGATCCTCCATTCATCCTGTTGTCTCTGCTCCTCATCCGAGTCCTTCGTCACCCCCCCCCCCCTCATCGCTCATCTGTCGCTCCCGCCCTCTTTCTCTAAGGCTTCATTAAGACGGTGTTGAATTAGCGTCGTCTCTGTTCCCTCTTCGGACCCTTTCTAGGTTGTAATGATTGCCTGACGGGTATTTGAGATGTAGCACCAATCACGCGCCGCCTTTTAATGAGCGGCTGGCTCTTTTTCCGGACCGATTTCTCTCTGTGTGTCTTTCAGCACATGCTCTTACGTAATATGAGAATTCCGGCAGGTTTTTTTTTTTTTTTTCAGGGAAAGGATTTAGAGAAGGACTAGGAGGCACATAAATAAAATGAAAGTCCTGCCGTTCAATCCAAGGCGCCACTGTCGGCTAATAGAATAGAATAGAAAGCCTTTATTGTCATGGAATAGTAGCTACACAATGAGATTAGGAGTGCTGCTCCGTCTGGTGTCTAAAAACAACATAAAATACAAATGATAACGGAACATTCAAGTGATTGCAGGATAATTTAAAGAGAGATTGACCAGTATTTTGCATATGCTAATAGTATACATTTGTTATTGCACATAGTGATTAGGTGTCATGTTTAATCCTGATCAGTGTTCAGAGCGCTGATGGATCTCGGGGGAAAAAGCTGTCTTTGAGTCTGTTGGTCCTGCTCTTGTGCAACCTGTAGCGCCGTCCGGAGGGCAACAGGTTGAACAAGGTGTGTCCAGGGTGGGAGGAGTCTCTGACAATGTTTGTTGCTCCGCTAAGGTAGCGAGAGCTGGCAATACAGTCCAGGGCGGGCAGACAGCAGCCGGTGATCTTCTGGGCTGTGTTGATCACTCTCTGCAGGGTTTTCCTCTCCGCAATAGTAATAGTAAACTCCGTTTTGAGATTACAGCCACAGAGCTCTCTTACGGCGTCGTACAAATGAAACCATGTTTCTCCCGCACCAGCCTGAGAGGATAGGTGTTAGGTTGATGTCAGAGATGGACTGTGGGGTCCCTTGAAGATGTCCTCACTCTACAGGCGACCGTCTATTGGTAAATATTTAATCCCCTGTGTGGAATAGAATGCAGCCGAGTGAATGGGACCAGCGCTGATTGTTCATTCTCTCAGAAGAAATGGCTCCTATGATTATTTCATCACACCAGACTGTCTTTCACTGCCTTTCCGTTTTAACCTTTGAACGCCTTATTTTTGTATGTGTGAAAGGACTTTAATGGCTTTTAGCGTGCGTCTATTTTCTCTAAATGTTGTACGTGCAAATTGGCGTGCACGGGGCACGTCTTCGCGAGCTCAGGTCGCATTCACGTCATGCATTCTTGATAATTCAGTGCCTCCTGCGCATAATATCTATCCCCCCGCTAAATGTTTTAAAGGTCACCAGGTCAAATCGGTGTCACCCAGAGGGATGATGGGAGTTTGATGAGGGGAGCCTCCTGCTGCTTGAGTCCCATGAAATGTCAGCGCACCTGCGTTAATGCTGCAGTGCTTTTCTGCATTGTGTGGGCTCCTCTTTCCTATGTCATCTACAATAAGTCAGGGAAGGCTGGATACTTTGCTTATTGATGCACACCAGAATAACTACACCGTTTGCAACCCCAATACGCAAATATAAAATATTGTGATGCGTATTTTTAATTAATACTTTCTGATGTGTTGATAGATTAAAGTTGGAGAGATTATTCTGCTCTCATTGTATTGTACAGAGTACTTTGACAATAAGTTGATAAATGAAATCTGCTTTAACCCATGTGCAGTTTGATAAGCACCATATTTACTTTTGATTTCCGAGTGTCACGTTATTTAGATATTTAATGCCAGATGTTCAGTTCAGCAGTTAAACAGTTTCACGTGAGGTCGAGGACGATTCCCTTTGGGTTTAGAGGTGGGATATGAGCTCTTGTCTTTTTTCCTGTTGCGTTCTGATTACAGATTACAGTTCTTATTGTGCAGAAGCACCTTTTGTATAAAAAGATTCAATGACGCTGAAGCGTCGTCGGCCTTTAGGTGCATCTTTTGTCGAGGCTTGAGCCTGAAGCTTTTCCGCCGTGACCGAGTCCCGGCTATTCTGGAGCCGAGTCACTACGTCATGTATTTTATTATGGAAAGAAGCGACTGTCTGAGGTGTTAGATGTCCTCGCCTCACAGCAGCAGCAGGTGCTGTGTGGCCAAACAGTGTGAGGACAAGGGAGACTCGGACCGGTTAGAAATAAAAAGACGGAGGAATCACGAAACTAACTATGGTGAGAAATCACTTCAGCAAGGTGAGGGGGAAGGGAAAGTGCTGTTCGATTGGCCGGTGGATGATAATGAGAAGGGAAATGTTGAATCCATTATGCATTAGCAGCGCTGGGGGGGGGGCTTATTGACGTAGGGTGGGCAGATTCTTATCCCTCCTGTTTAATCTGTGCTGTTCTTCTTGCCTCCGGACTGCACCTCCCTCACATAGAGGGAATAAGATCGTCCTTGAAGGTGCCTCAGAGAGCTGATTGGATGCGTTGATGCTCCCCCCCCCAGGCTCCGGAGGCCTGGGTCTGCGCTGCTGCATATCACACCTTCCTCCCATCCCTTATTATTCCCTCTCCTCTGTTAATTCTCACATAAGCAGACAGATCTTTAAATCGCCTCCGTCCTGCAGAGCTGTAGACCTACGCCTGAAAATCTGCTTTAAGCGGTAAACTGATAAATGAAACTGCTTTCCTGCGATTGGATTTAGTTATCATCCACATTTCTAATTTGTATTCTGGTCAGGGGTCAAGGGATCCACTTCTCCGTCAAGCGTCTGCATCTCAATCACAGAGCTTTCCTCTTGGCTGCCGCTTTACATAGAAGAGCTGATTTGCTGTGAGTGAAGAGTGGAAGGTGACTGGGCTCATCTCTCTTCGCATGCGTCTCTCCGCTTCCTGGGCAGAATGTGATTAAAATCAACTTCTGTTTGTCAGGTCTGTAAGTCGTGCAGCGGATGCTCCATTACGAGCTGGCAGCCCGGCACTTCGGATCTTGTCCTGTTCATTCGAAAAAGTACGAATGAGGGAGCTGGAGATGGAAAAACAAATGACAAAATAGAAATCAGAATATAGGAAGAGATCGAGTCAAAGCCCATGAAAAGGGATTGAACGTTTCCGTGTTGTGAATCTGTAAAGAAACAAACGCTGGAAAAGCTTACAGCAAAGCATCCGCCACGAGAGAACAGAGTGCCCGAAGACCGATTCTTGACAGGGATGGATCTGAGAGCAGAGCGAGGCGCACTTCCAGCAGATGGTCGTCCGGGCCAGTCGTCAGCCCTGCTCTGAGTAATGGCTGCATCAGCCGTCACCCAGCAGCTTAAGCGGGCCTCACGGGGAGCAGAGCCCTGCAGATGCGGAATAATGCTCTAACCCTGGCCTCGTTCCGGGGGAAGTAGGTCCCCTCGCGAGTAAATCACCAGCGACGACGGACGTGATTGGTGCTAATCAAAGCCTCTCTTCAATGCGAGGCATCAATCTATAAGCTATTATCTGATCACTCTCGTTTCATCTACTACTCTATGGTTTCATGACTTAATTCCAGGCGTCTGAAAGGAATGATTGTTTTTTTTGGGATCTGCTGTTTTTGTCTCGATCGTTTCACTGAGGGGATATTTGTGTTATCGTTTATGCTCGTGTAGTTAAGGCATGAATTTCTATTCTGTTTCCGTGCTCTATCTTGTACATTATAGTATTGTAATATAATCATATACGGGGATCATGTTCTTCAAGAGAGACACTAAATAGGGGAGGAAAATGAGCCTCCTTCACCTTAAACTTACCGAATTCTCTCGGGCTTCGCATCCCGCTCCCTGAAATATTATTTTCATACCTATTTTGTCGTCTCTCGAGCTTTTGCTGCCTTTCTCAGCAGGCAACGGGGCAGCCAAGGTCATTGCTTTTATTCTTTCGGCCTCAAAGAGTGTAGCGACCAGAGGAGAGCAGCGGCAACAAAGGAAGGTCATCCTCCTTCTGCACTGACGACCACATTAAATCTCCGAAATGAACCAAAGAGCCACACATTACGTGAGCTTTTCTTTTTGACTATAAGTTGAGCGACGTGGAGATCAATGACGCGACTGCTCCTCAACGGTGGCTGATATTTGTTTCGTATTTACGTCTGCTCGCATGAACGGAGGAATGATTTAGCAATCCTGCACGCGGCCTACGTGTCCTTTTTTTGTGTGTGTGGTTGATCTATGCAAATGTTGCATGCTGGGTCAGAGCATGCAGCAAGCAGTGGCAGAGAAGCTCAAGACGGCTGGGTTTTTTTTTTTTTTTCTTGGCCTGATTAACCCCGGCCTGAAAGCTCTCACCTCCCTTCATCAAAGCTCACATTCCAGATCTACCATAGCTGCAAACTCGGGGCGAAAGCCTTTGATGGGCAATGTAGGTTAAAAAAAAGACAAAGGAGCAGATCTGATTAGCGTTTCCCCTCCAAGAGGAGTATTTGATCTGCATCTCGCGTTGCGTAATGAAGAGGAGTGAGGGAGGAAGAGGGAGACTTAAATAATCCATGTTTGTTTCAGGACAGTCCATTCTCACGACTCGGCTCCAAGCAGCAGCAATGAGAGCCAGGATTCGCTAACCGCTCCATCCAGAGCTACATACCATAATATATGCAGGAGTTTAGGTTGAACTGCATCTTTCAGGCTCTGCTCAAGGCCGAAACCATCTTTCCTCGAGTTAATGTTGTTTTTCCCACATCTTGATATTCATCCTTGTTTTGCGGAGGCAAAACTGAATCCCGATTCAATAACACACAATAATTTGCAGGATAGGATAAATTAAAATCTTTTTTTTTTTTTTTATATAACCCATGGTGATGCTTCATGGATGCTTATTTCAGTCGGATGTTTCCTGGCTGCTTCTTATGAGCAGCCTGCCTACACTCAGGACAGCCTGTACCGTCCAACAGTCTGTGGATTTGGCAGAGAGAAATGCGCCGTCTCCATTTTCAGTCCCACACACACACACACACATAAATGCGCACAATAAACTACAGGAAGTAGGTGCGTCGCCCTCACAAAATAGTTTTATTGGTAAAAAATAGAACTACTTGCACAAGCACATCGATACAACTGGAATCAGAACTTGTGAACTTGTTCATCATCACAAATATGCTCTGGCAAAGTAAGAAGTGCTAAAGCATCCACAAAGATAAGCTGGCGATTATCAAAGCGATACGTTTACGTCTCGTTACAGTGTGCGCATGGAGAGTTGCAGCTCTTCAAACTGTAAGGACCTACTCACTTTGCACTCCGGCCGTTTATAAGCTAGCGAAGCTGCATGCTGATGATCAAGCTGCACAGCCACAAAAGACAAATCTCTAGCTCGTAATTCCCACGCCGAATCCTATCACAAATAGTTCACTTGTTTTTTGGGGGGGTTTTGTTTCACGCCACAGAGTGCCAGTTGTGTATTTGCTCCGGTCCAGGAAGGAGTGCTCGGCCAATTGAAACAAACTGTTGTCAAGCAACGCAAGCGAAGGTGCACAGTCGTCTTCTTATAAAGAAGATATGATATGAACATGTTATTGTGTTTCACACTGAAATAACCAAATCCCAGTCCCTCCCTCCTGAATTGCTTTTAACAGCCCAGATACTTGTGTACAAGTTGTCACAGACTTGCAGTGAACTGGAATTCCTGAAGAAACGCATATATTTTTGTAGTTCATGTAGAAAACGCCCAAGGAGAAGCTTCTGCCCAGTGAAAGTCTTGCTGTGCTTCGGGTTACGGGGAATAAAGCGGATGAAAAATAACCATAGACAAGCATCCAGCTGAGTTGAGACTTAGTCTGGCAGAACAAATCACAAATCCATAAAACATTTGCAAATGTATAAGTCATGTACAAACAACGTAATAAAAACCCAAAAGGAGTCCAAACAAATATTAAAACGTGTCATCATGAGACGATTTGGCACATTCTCTAAACACGTAACGTGTCGGTATTGGTTGATGACATGGCACATTCTTTACTTTGTTTATTGCATTGGTTAGGGTGCCTGGGCAGGAATAATTGTCAGGAGGCCAGTTCGGTCAGCTGTCGACTGAGGTGGCTAAGTCGAGTGGGGTAGAGAAACCCGGCCCTGGAGGGATGCCAGGACCGGCGCTGATGCCCGCAGAGATGCCGGCGACGTGCCGGCAGCAGCCTGCAGGTGGCGAGCTGGGCTTAGCCATCTGCTCTCCCTCCCAGGAAGCTGCTTCTGAGTTCTGAGAGGGGAAAGGAGAGAATGTGCTGTTCCATTCATCACTGCCGAGACCCGTCTCAAGCATGAGACGCTCTTCCTCCGATGTCCTTCCCCGTGTAGACGCACTGCGGAGCACGACTTTGTGGAACCGTGCTACTGACACACTAGTGGGGTGGGAGTTTCATCTACGTGGGGGTGCACACGTGTCGGAGCGGCCATGCGTTCAACATGCATCAGCTTAACTCTCGTCAGCGGATCACGTCCACGTGACGTCTGACACACAAGCAAGGGCAGAAGACGTGCGGTCGGGGGGGGAAGAGAGTGGCAGGTGGAGGAAAGACGAACGGCGGCAGGCAAGTGGCTGCAATTGAAGACACGGAGGCGGTCTGCAGGTGCAGGCTGGTGGCGAATGCGCACTGCTGACGCACTTGGAAAGCAAGTCACATATGGAGAATTCTCAGCTGCATGCCACACAGCCAACCGTGACTTATAGCGCTTCCCCTTTTTCCTCTTTCATTTTCTGTTCATCCCCGTGAAACTGCACGATGCAGACACACACAGAAAAGAGGAGCGTTTTAAAAAAAACAAACCCTCAGCCAGGGAACGAGGAGGCTGTCTAATGCCACCGGCTAATAAAGGGGATTACGGAAAGTAGTGCGCGCAGAGGCTCTTAAAGCTTATGGGAGCCGTGCCCCCCCCCCCCCTTCAACAACTTCCAATCACTGACTGACATGCACATGCCCACCAGACAATAGCAGTGTTTGAATGCTGAATTCTGTTTCCATGGCAGTGTGGAGGAGGATGGCTGAAGTGAAAAGCACATGCGAGGCATGTCTGAGTGTTTATTGTGTCGGCACAAGAGCGTGGGGGAGTATGTGGGCGTGCATGTCTGAGGGGGCGTGTGGGAATGGGTACATGGATGGATCATTTCTCGCCACCGCTCTCATTCGTCCCCGTCCCCTGCAGAGAGTTTGTCTAGTCCCCCAACATGTCCTCCTCCCGTGACGGTCCTCTTTCAGCAGTTGCAGCAGGGTTATATTTCTACACCTTTTCAGGCACAGGCATTTTGTGCAAGTAATGCACGGAGCTCCACACAAGCACGCTTCAGAGGCAGAAATATCAACATCGTTCTAGCGGCTAACAAAAATATACCATCGATATCAGTTCCACCTTGCATTCTAGTGGACAGCAGTACAAAAAAGAACTACAATTCTTGCTATGAATGGGGGGTCCCCCCCCCCCCCCCCCACTGCTGTCGCATGGTGTATTGCCTGTTTTGTCGACTGAGGGCAACAAACGATTGTAAATAGCAGCTAAATGATTGCTTGTTTTTGTTTTTTCCTTTCAATTCAAACCTTTGGTGAGGAAGGGATAAAAAAAAAGAAAAGAGAGAAAAAGATACACAAGAGGCTTCCATATTTGCTTAATCCATTCCCTGGGGCGCTCTTTATCTGATTTAGTGATGAAGGCATGTCTGCATTTGGTTAGCGGCTGCCTTTCGATGCTGCGGCACCTTACACATTCACACGGCTTGTTCCACAGCGCTGCCTCGGGAATACCTCGATCTGCTTGTGCTTACAAAACAGAAAAAGGCAGAAGAGCAAGATAGAGGAGATGGGGAAATGGATTCAAAGTTGTTGCCCTCCTTTCCTTCACCTCCTCCTGGATTAGAGCCTCGTCTGCAGCGTGAGCCACGATGGCCTCCCCTTTCGCTGTGGCGCACGCAGGGCGGCTTCATCACACGTAGTCCTGCAGGCTGTAGCCGGTCTTATTGTCTAGCGGGGAGAGAGAACAGTACTGGTGCTGGAGCTCCTGCTGCTGGAGCTGCTGCTGCTTGAGGAGTAACTTGTCCGGGGGAGGAAGCAGGACCATGTCCTGAGGTCCGTGCCTCTTCCCCGAGCAGGACATGCAGAAGATGCAACCTCCCATGAAGAGGAATCCCGCGGAAACAAAGGCGACGTACACAGCGCCCCCCGGCTCAAACTTATTGCTCTCGGGCACGCTGGAGTCCAGGAAGTTGGTGATGACCTCGTTGGTAAACCAGGATGCAGGCACCAGACACAGGAAGCCGGCGGCGACGAAGCAGCCGCCGCTGGCGATCGCGGCGTGGCGCTTGGAGCGGCGTCCACCTCCCCAGCGTGTGCATTTTAGTCCTAAGGACGCAAGGCAGAGGCCCATGGCGGCGAGGACGCAGCAGAGCACCATGGTGGTGCGGGCGGTCTGCAAGTACGCAGGCAGCGACAGCACCGAATACTTCAGCGTGCAGCTGAACATGCCCGTGCTGTACCAGGTGCAGTCCATCCACAGACCCTGCATCTGGGAAATCGCCGTGATGATGTTCGAACCCACGTCCGCACTGACCTTCCAGTTGGGCAGCACGGTGGCCACCATGGCACCCATGATGCCCAGCAGCGCGAGAACAAATCCGAATATCTGCATGCCGGTGGATGCCATGCTCCTTCTCGGATCGTCGCTGCCGCTGCCTCAGCCCTTGTCCTCGCCAGGCAGCATCTACCCAGAGACCGGCCAGGCTCTTCGACCCCGCCGCCCAGCCGCCTCGCTCCCCTCTCTCGGTGGCGCGCCGGCTGCCAGTCAAATCCCCAGCTCCTCAGCTGCGGCTCCGCTGGACCGGAGGGGAAACAGAAATGAGATATTGAACTGAGTGGGTCCCTTCGCGCTCCCTCCTTCTTTGTCGACTCACATGAGAGCTTTTTCTTTTTTCTTTTAAGGGTGGGCTCTGACTTATTATACAGTAGGTAAGCAAGGCAATGGGGGGGGGGGGTTGTTGTGTTACTGGAGAGGGATATGCCTACCGATTAAGCCAGCCTACCTTGATAACAGCCACTCCATTCATTTCACTGTCGGCTTCTGGATTTAAACTTTGGGAACGGACCAGCCGCCCCTTCATGACTATTTCTGATTTCCTTGCCTGCGCATCCGCGTGATCGTTCTCGTTTGAGCAAGTGGATCCTCTTAAAGCCCCTGAGATGAGTCCTTTAGAGATCTAATTCTGATTGTTTGCTGCTGTCCTTTAATGGAGCGAGGTTGGAATGATCCCTTACCCCCCCCCCCCCCCAGTCTTCTCCGCCACCGGCTGGTGCAGAGCTGGTTCGCTGACGCGTCACGTTGCTCGCAGCGATTCCTGTAAACACACAAATGTGAAGACGGAAAGCTGCTGAGGGGGCGAGGAGGAGAAATCCGCCCGGACCGCGGGTCCATTGAAGACTCCCATTCCCATTTCTTTAACGGCAGTGATTCAGTGGATCTGGAGACCTCCCTGCCTCGGACGGAGTCCGGGAGAAATGAGCGCTGTGCGCCGACTCTCTCCCTCTGTTTCCCGTGTATGTGCGCACGCAAGTGTGTGTGTGCGTCCATATCTTTACAACGACCAATGGTGGCACAGACCGAGTCCAAGCTCGTATTGGGACACGAAGCAGAATTCATTTTATGTATTTTTAATTTTTTGGGTGGAGGTGCGCCTTCGGTGCGTTCACACAAAATCCTAAGAAATTATTTGACACAAAACTCAATGGAGAGCCATGAATAGACTGTAAACAAGTAAATGATAAAATAACATAAAAGATAAAAAACAATATGCAATACTATCATGCTATTTATTGCCACTAGCCCTCAAGACCCACAAGGTGGATCATGATAACCATTTATTGATACTGGTTCGGGTAAAAACTGTCCCTGGGTCTGTTTGTCCGTGTTCGGATAGATCTGTTACCGCCGGCCTGACGGTAACAGATCGCACAACGAGTGTCCAGGTTGAGAGGTGTCTTTGACAATGTTTTTGGCTTTCTGGAGCTGTGGAGGGAGAGGGCCAACCTTCTGTCAATGACCTTCCAATAATAATCCAATTGGCTAATAAAATAATCTAATAATACCTTCTAATAACGTTCTTAATAAAAATTAAAAAAGCAGTTGGTGTGTGCATCATATTGTCAAAGAAAATGTTTATTTATTTACATTATTTTTTAGCTGTTAATAATGCAATACCACCCCCAGAAGGTGGCAGTAATACACCCACAGGCCCTGATTGACCTGGTGTAAGGCGTGGGCTGGAGGGCGTGTCTGTCCGTTAGACACGGACCGTTAAAAGGTTGTTTACTCCGGCTGTTCCACCTGAGACTTCTTCTTTGATGTTGTTTTTGTTCTGTTTCTGTGACTAACGGCATTAAGTTAAGGAACAAAGTTCTTGTTTGACTTTAACTCCCGAAGCAAATTCTCAATTTGACGCAGTGATGTTTTTTTTTATTTGCATTTGTTTAGATTTTTACGAGAACATGAGGGACTTTTTTTCCCCCCTTAAAAGTTGAATGTTTAAAGTCTAAACTTTGTTTTGATGCTGCGATATTTTGGTTTTAGCAGACCTTCACTGTGATGGTCGGCCTAGTGATGAAGCGTAGTGGTTCAGTTGAAATCGGATATTTTATATTGTTGATCTTAATCAAACTGCTTGTGAACATTCTTTATTCGGATGCATCATTTTTCCAAAGAATGAAACGGCATTTGTACTGAACATGATATGAATTACAAAGTCTTACTCGAACACAAGCGCATTTGTCTCCTCGCTGCGTTTTGTCTGCTGAAGCTTCACTGTTCAAAATCAATTGTCTCCCCATTCATGCACTGAGCTTCTCAGCGGTTGTAATGCAATGCTGTTAAAAGATAAGAAACTGCCAAGATGCAGATAAGATATCTAAACGTGGCACCGCCGAACAGCTGGGAAGAAGAATCCAATTAGAACGGAGGAAAGATCTGACGTCTGTATGAGCCGATCAAAAAACGTATCTTGTGACGCTTCATTTTCGTGTTGGTCCGGAGGCAAAATTGACCCTGCCCGGCGGGGGGGGGGGGGGGGGGCATCGTCATCTTCATCGGGGATCAGTCAGCGGGAGCCCTGAACTCGCAGCTGCTGCCCCGTCTTTGGCTTTCAGAGGACGCACGAGGGTGGGAGTCGCTCGGAGGACAGTGAGAGAGGACTGACCCGACAGCTGGGACTGATGACCTTGGAAATGTTAAGGTCTTTCTATGATTTTGCTGCATTGGTAACTTAGAACCCCCCCCCCCCCCCCCATTATGTGCAGAATGGTTGGTGGCTATTGATCTGTTTGTTTAATATGGCAATGGAGGGAGAAAAGAAGCTAAACCCTGCTGCACACTGGTGTGAATGCAGATGTGTGACGCTGTGATGTGTGGAGATAGTGCAGGCTATTATACGTCCCCGTCCCTTCATTTCGTCGCCTCTCAAGCAGAGCGCTCAAACTACAGCCCCCCCCCCGTTACCCACTACAGGGGACTTTTGATTGTCCATTTGCGTCTCCTGCCCTTTGATGCCGTCCCTCGTGAGATTGCTTTTTTATGCTCATCGTTTTGTTTGCAGCAGAGATACGAGGTGAGAGCTGCGGTGCAGTCTTGTGGTGAGGGCCCACGTTCAGCTTCACACGTGTAGCTTCATGTGTAAAACTTGTCCAAAGTACTTGTGACAGGTTGCAGAGTCATTGCCCCCCCCCCCCCCGTTAGCTGTTCCCCTTGTCTGGTGAATTTCACGTTTTTGAGCAAATGTTTCTATGGCGAAAGCATTTCTCCGAGGGGCTGATGTCGTCCAGTGTGCCTGCCATGGGGGATTTCATGGGATGTACGCAAGGCTGCCTGCACAGGAAGCCAAACCCCTTCCTCCCCAACCCCCCCACCCCAAGCGACATCAGCCTAGTATATTCAGGAGCATCACCGCCGCGTTCTTCTTCAAGAGGCTTTCTCCCTCCACTGTTGTCCTCCACAGATCGTGTCATGATTAATTCAGCTCTTCCCCTTTGGTTGAAGGATCTCTGTGAGCTTTCTTCTTGTGTCCCCCCCCCCACCCCACCCCACCCCACCCCCCCGGTTATGTAAGCACAAGTGTTGCTGTTCCAGGTAGAGCGATGACTGGTGCCCCAGGGCCCCTGCCATCTCGTCTTCTTTACACTCAGAGGGGCATGACAAATATGGCAACTCGCACACCATTGGGCAAGAGCTGACCGAGAAAGAGACATCAGAGGGGGGGAAATGGGAAAGGGGGGGAGCTGGAGAACCACGGGGCAGAGCGGGAGTTCTTGAGTTCCCGTCTGAGCTTTGGGAAGGTCAAATGCATGAAATATAGAAAAGCAGAAATATGTTAATGTGGATGTGGTTTGACTTTCAGAGACCTCGTATGTTTGACCCCTTTTAAATGGTTTGCAGTGGGAATGTTGGGTGTTGTTTTATCAGAGTATAAAGTGTACAACACATGAAGGAAGGTTCAAGGTCTTTGTGAACGTTCTGATCAAATTAGCTGGATTGAAACACGATTTATTTTTATGAGCTTTAGATTGGCTCCTTACATCACAGCCTAATTCAGAGGACAAATTGGTGGCAATGATTCACTTTGCTTTTTCCTGCCAAATATGACTGTTTGCTCAAGCCTGCAAGAACGGATAGTTGTTGGGGGGGGCAGTCATGTTTATATCAACTCAAGTCAAGGGTCCAGTTGACAGCACGTGATTGAAGAGCAACTTTCCCTGCATATCGAGGCTATCAGGGGAAGGATTAATGGCGGCGGACGGCGTATCCAGTGCTGCTACCTGGTGAAGCCGCGCTACAAGGCCGTGCGTAAATCACAGCACAAAAGTGACTGGGACAAGATGATGGCCGAAATGCTGCTTCCTGTAACTGTCCCAATATCGACTTCCCTTGCTCCTCTCTTAAATCATGAAATGCAGAATATAAATGAGCTAATTTTTTCCAGCAGAGAGGGGAAATTGAAGGCATTCCCCTTTTAGTGCTTCTTCCTGATCTTGCATCACCAAAGCACCGAGAGACGTTTTGCGCTTCCAGATGTGAAATCCTGACAAGAATCCGCGCATGTCAACGAGGCAGGTGGAGGAGTAAATTATCATAAGTTCATAACACATCGATTATCTGTTCGTGTTGATGTTAGCTACAGCTCCCGTTGCCCATGACTTTACCATTAGCTACGGACCGACGGACTGTGGGTTGTGCAGCAGCAGCCCCTGCAGCGAGGACTTCCAGAAAGCAACAACATCATGTGAAACACCCGACAACGACAATGGCCGTCTTTGTCCCCGGGACTCGGAGATTGTCTTTTTTTTTATTATTTTTATTTGCTTGGTTCTTCTGATCCCATAATTGCCACATGAGAAAAAAAAAAAAAAAAAAAAGAGTCTCTAAATCTTAAAAGAGGAAGAGGAGAGCGAAGAGGAAAATGTGGAATGAGGCTGAGGCTGGCACAATTACTTCAACTGTGTCGTGTCAGCTTAGGGTTGACACTGGAGGGACCAGGAGACGGCAGCAGCTCGGGAAGAACTGGAGACGGTGCCGGCATCCCCAGCGTGGGATAATCTATTATTTTAAACAATAAGCTTTACATAGATGATCAACAGATGGGCTGTTACTCGTTTAATGCTTCAGCCTCTGTGTGTAGGGAAGGATTAGAATTGATAGACAGTGGGAAGCGGAGCGATTTGTAGGGTTTAAGAAACTCTGTGGCGATGCAGTGACAGGAGGAGAGACAGGGAAGACACTCGGTTTCTACGGTCCATCGCTCAGGTGTTACTGTGGCAACTGGAACCGGCTCGCCAGCCAGCCGTGCTGCGTCATCGTATTTTCTCCCTGCTCTTTTCTCTTAGCCCAGAGCGTTGATCCCCCCCCCTCCCCATCTCTTTGTCCAGCTTTGTGCGTCTCTTGCCACTTGACACGCTACCTTTCCCTCCAGCGGTTCAATCCAGGCTTTACATACTCCTTGCTCCACATCCTTTTTTTTATTATTATTCCCATGAGCACCCTGTGCAATCTATTTTGAAAGTCTGTGCTCACCCTCCTACTATTTGCACTCATCGTGTGTGTGTGTGTGTTTAGGTGGATGTAGGGGTCGTTCACTTCACCCCTCTGGCGCAGCCCCAGATCAAGCAGCCCTTCAAGATGGTGGAAAAAGTCGTCAGGAACGTTTTCCAGTTCCGTGGGAAGTACTGCTACAAAGGAATAGAGTGAGCGCAATCCCACAACTTGATGTCTTCATCTTCATCTTCTTCGTCTCTCATCCTCATCTCTCATTCTCTCTGCGTTCCGTTAGCGGCGTCTTCCTGTCGTCGTTAATTAGATTGCTCTTTGATTTGCTTTTCTCTGTCACGCAAAACGGCTCCGACAGAAAGACAACTTTGGAAGCTTTCGGTGTCTCTGGTGCGAACGCCGGAGCTCTGTTCAAACGCACGAGCAGCAAAACCCACACCGCCTCCATCCAGGAGGACGCTTGATCATAACCCCGTGGATGGTTAGGAGAAGTATATGTAGGCCGAGATAACAAAAGAGCACCGGCTGCGCAAAAGAGAGCAGCAATTATGAGTCATTGAGGCGGCGTAGGGAGACGAGGCGGCATATTTCATGTAACTGCAGTGGGCTGGCAGCAGCGGCTCCGAATTTGAGAGGGGGCGCCATTGCAGAAGCGCCTAAAAAGGCTTCTGCACGCCGCTGCGTGTGGAGCTGGCTAACTGCTCAGCAGCCTGCAGAGGAAGAAATGTCTTTAAAAATGAGTGGCTGCCTTCTGCGCGTTGAATATTCTGAGAGAGAGCTTTCCAGGGCGAAGAATTCACCAGCAGCTCAAGCCCATTGTGTGATTTCAATTAACTTCACAGGTTTATCGTAATTGCTTGGGGATAATTTATTTCTCTTTGAACTTTAGAAGGCTGTTAATCTTCCATAATCTTTAAGAAATCAAAGAGACCTGTGTGGGAATCTGTTCTCACCATTTAGCATTTCTTTATTCCCCCCCCCCCACAGAAAATTGTTCCCGGAGACGTTTCGCACTGAGATGTTCCAGGAGATGATGCAGAAAGCAGATGTGGACCCCACTCTACGCCCCGTACAACTCACCATGCCCCACATCAGAGCCCTGGTGGACTCCTACGCTGATATGTGCGCCCACGAGCCCAGCCTCTTCAGGTATGAGTACAGGGAGGACCTCAGACTGAAGAAACTTTCCAGGCAAAGAGGCAAACCAAAGGAAACATTCATTATTGATGCGTTACCGGAAAACCGCCCGAACAACCCCGCTGAAAGGAGGGAAAAGCACGGAAACCGAGGGGAGCCCGCTAATGGCTTCTCTTAGCTTCTGTTCCGTCAGGACGGCAACAGACTGCTCTTAGGTTTGACATCTCCACCTGGCTTATGCTTACATTATTTAAACGGAGTTTACTGCAGCGATGGTTAACTAGTTAACATGACCTTCAGTGTTTACTAAGGTAGTAAGCTGAACCTAAAGCCTCGCTGCACCAGCGTGGTTACCTGGTCCGGAGGTTTTTATACACAGACGTGCTTCTATGAGGTCACCATTCAGAGCTCTGTAAGACCAGTAGCTTAAACGCCGTCGTTATTCTTGGTCCTTTATGGTGTTGCCACTAATAGCGCAAGAAATTTAAAAAAATCGATTAATCCACCCGTATTCTTAAATCAATCATCAATTATTAAAATACATTTCATTTGTTTTGGCCAAAACCCAAAACGGCTTCTATGTTTCCATCTGCCGGGACGATGTCAAACTGAGATCAGACAAACTAGAGCATTTATTAGCGTCTTTCTGCGAGCCTCCCTCTCTTGTATTCTTTGCAGAAGCTGTTAGTTTTTTTGTCTTACTTTGTCTATCACTCCCCCGCCCTTTTTTTTTTTTTTTTTTACAACCCGTTCCTCTTAATTGAAATAAACTGCTTGAAAAGGGTAAAATGTGGAGCCAAAGGACCCTTTTTTCTGGGAATTGCCTGAAGCAGCTGGATTTAAAAAAAACGTTTTATTACTATTGATTAGTCCGCTGAGTAGAATTCCCCCTCTTGTCCCGGGATGGGACAACTCAAAGTAGAATGGTGTGTTTAGTGGGAAATAAAGAAGCAGTACTACTTACCCTCAGAAGCTCTTTTATATCCCAACTTGCATAACGCCGCGTCCTGTGGGACTGGAGCGAAATGTCAGTGTTTTTATGGTGATTTAGAGAATGGGAACACCAAACCATTTTCCCTTCCACTGTTTTGCTGTCTTCTTTGTCACATGGGACACCCGATCATGAAAAGGACGTGGAAAAAGATGAGATTGTTGTTGTCTTTAAGGAAGATGAATTGATGCCTGTATTAAAAAGGGCCAATGGGCCAAATGTACAACATGAATCCGCCGAGTTCATTCATTTTTCTTACATGTCTTGCGCAGAAAACTACATTTACAGCGTGCTAAATAAATCTGAGCATTGCGATGTTGAGACTTGTCAGTGGAAAGGTTTGAAATACCGACTGCTTGCTGCGCGTCGTCGCCAGCGGGACTTGCAGGAGGCTTGCCTGTGGCAGATGGCATGTTATAGTTGACTTGCCAGAAAAGGAATTCGGTCCGTTTTGATGATTGGTGCATATTAATCTCTATCCATCGTGAGGATTTGATCTGATCTATGTGCCAGAGAGCTAAGCAGAGCTTGAAACCTTGCGTTTTATTTGGGTAAAAGCACTCAACTCATCTCTTCAAAAATTCTTATTTGATGTGTTCGCCACACTTGATAGAGTGAATAATTATGCTTCCAACAGCAGCTGGTTGGTGTGAAGCGCTCTCACATGCTGTCACTCGTGACCACAGTGCAGCAATTGTTACTACAGGCTTGCTTTCAGCACTGTAATTTTCCATTCACTCGTGTTTGGGTTGCACCAAAATGTCAGCATGATATGCGTCTAGAATAAGGTTGAACCCATCCTGCCCTGCCGGCGGGGGTTGGGTTTGTTCACATGGAATTACCAGAACATATTTTATTGAATCATTTTGGGGGCTTCATTTAATATGAAATGGGTTAAGGAACAGAAAATGAATTGAAACCTAATCAATCATACTCGAAGACATGCTAAACAGGCTCATCAAGTTGTAACTCTGCAGGCATCACCATAAAACGGCGAAGCTTCCTTCCTGCCTGTAACTGTGACCCACTTCTGTCAACTTGTCCTCAAATACCAGAATATAGACTTCTTTGTCTGACAGCTAATCTAAGGCTAGCAAGGCTAGCCGAGGGACCGAGCCCCGGCAACGGCAAATAGAGGGTGCTTAGAACCGAACTGACGGCACAGACGACAGATGAAAGCGTTACTCTCAGAGCATCATTTGCAAATAAAACTTTTATTTATAAAACTATTGCGCAAGAACGAGAGGCGTTCACATTCATTGGTTTACTAGCGTTAAAGGCAGGGTAAGGTCGAGCTGAGAAGGTAACGCATGTCGTAGCGGCAGTTTGCCTTTAATTGTACCTCAGGAAAGTACTTGATGCAAAAGCAAACAACTCCTGCCTTGTTTTCTTACACGCACGGTGTCTAATGGTACCAAAAACGCATGTTTATGTACACAGGGACACAAAGATCAACACCGGAGCTTCAACATTACTGCAGTTCGAAGTATTCGGTTGAGCACATTCTAACGCATACGCTGGGAATCACAATCTCCACCCTTGCAGAAGGTTACGTTTCAAACAAAGCTGCATTGCATCCTGGGGGTTTTCTTTTTGTTCTGCTTCTCGTAGACCAACTATGTAGCTGACAGTTCAAGCCGTCACCCAAATGTTCCTTTGCAAAGATATACAAAAATTCAAACCTCATAATAAATAAAACTGTAACAATCACATTAAAACCTGTACAGATAAAAAAAAAAAGAAATATTTCAAAGATATTGGCAAACAGTTTACTTTAGTGCACAAAATACAGCAAAACGGGCTTTGCTACGGATGTCAGAGTCCTTCCTGTTAGTTTCGGCCCGATGCTGACCCGCTGCGTGCCACCTCCTCACCTTCCTACGAGGAGGTGGCACCTCCAGAGTCAGCGGGGTCGTAGAAACAGTCTTCGTTCACCACAGACGTCAGACTTTGGATGCTGAACTCTCGCTCCAGCAGCGCGTTGAGGTCCATGACGCCCGACGGCGACGTTGCGTCCGCCTGGCTGTCCAGCGACCTGCTGTGAGCCCTCATGTTCAACAGAGCATCCCGGCCCCTGGGTCTCTTCTTAACGGCATCGGCGTGTCCTCGCATCAGTTTGGGTTGGGTCTCTGGGGTGTCCCCCGTTCCCTCGGGTTGGACACAGGGAGCCAGCGCACATTCTGGCACAGCGTCCTCCGAGAGCCGAAGCTGCAGGAACTGAGCCTCGATGGCGTCAGTTGGGGAGTCGCTGTCTCCGCTGCCCCTCCTTATCCCCCCCTCGCTAAAGCCGTCGTCCTCATCGCTTAAAATATCAGACTCTTTCACAGAGGTGGAGGCGGGCTGCGACTTTGATGCGGCCGTCGGCGCAGGGAGGGCAGAGTCGGCGGGGGCGCATTGTGGAGGGGCCCCGGATGAACTGTAGGTTCCGCTGCTCAGGCTCCCCTCATCCGAGTCTGGCCCCGGCTTGGCATGCGCCGCCTGGGTGGAGGGACGCCCCGGGGGCTGCTTGCACAACCAGGAGGCCCTGGAGGAACCTGGCAACACATTTGGAGATGGGAGTCAGAAATGCCTCCCCCCCGCCTCTTATCTGAGCACCACAAGCACATTGCGACCTAAAAAAGTAAGATGCAATCATCTCTAAAGTGCTTAACCGTTCCGCTGGATTATTACTATTTTTTTTAAAAAGCCAAAGGTACTTAAGAGGAAAATTTATGTTTCAGCGGAAAATTTTCCCGTGTGTGGCTCTGAAAACAGATAAGTTGGGACACAAATGTCATTTACAGAAATATGGCCGCCATAACAAATAAGAATATTTGTCAAAAGAGCGCTCGTGTCCGCCCACCCAGCCTGGCAGAGGAGGGCAGGGCGCCGCCGCGCAGGGAGGCCAGCCGCTCCTTACAGCCTCTCTCCAACGTTCCCTCGCTCCTCACATTCCTCCTCACGTTCTCCCTGAGGATGGAGCGGATCGCCTTGACGATGCTGACCTTGCACTCCGGCACACTGAGGGAGGGTGAGAGCAGAGGCACCGCGGTAGCATGAGCACTGGGATGTGTTCAACTCGATATCCGAGGCGAAACATTAGATTAAGGGGACTGTTGAGCGAGTCCCCGGTGAAACGGGTTATTTAATTCGTTAGCAGCGAGCTCTAATTCACAGGAAACAAGCGCATGCATACCAGAAGGTTTCCTGAAACATTTAACCTCTGACCTGCTGCACAGCTGGAAGACCGTCTCTGGTCTGCCTTCCACTTCCGACCTGGAGTGAATGAGCTCCCAGATGCAGCTGCCTTCCGTGCCTGTTCCTGGGAGAGCGAGGGTATAAAAGGAGAGGCTTTTAATCACGCAGTCCAAATGTGTTTTATGGTTTAAAGGAGGGAGGGAGGGAGGATCTGCGCTGAACAGAAATGCCAGGAGGTCGGTAGGTACGTGTGTGTGTGTGTGTGTGCGTGTGCGTGTGTGTGTGGGGAACATGAAGGGGGCGAGAGAACAAAAAAAGATCCAGTAGATGTACTTTGTGAGTGATTTAGTGATGTGGCAGCGTGCCGGCCTCTCTCTCACCTGCAGTATTCCCCAATCTGACCTGCAGCGCAGACAGCGGGATGAGCCAGCGGAACTTAAAGGGGTCCGGATCGCCGTGAGAATGCGCTGAACGCGGGTTGGCCTAGCCGCCGCACAGAGAGGAGAGGAAAAAGCCTGACGTTTCACATCCAAACGTAGAATCGTGCGACTCGTACAGACACAATACTTACCATCTTCTTCTTGAGCTTGTTGTTTTCCCTGTAGACCAATATCACTGCTTTCTTGAACACTAGTGAGAGAGAGAGAGTCTTAGTTTTGACTGCGGAGGCCTCTTGGGGAAAGCAGCCCACGAAATCACTTTAGATGCCAGCTTGAAGCCTTAAAGGCTGCATCGGTGCTCAAACGGAGCTGCTGCGGATCGTTCTGTGCGGCTGCACCGCTAACCCAACACGCTAGGCTTGTACCGATTCAACTTTTACATGCAACCATCCATTGAGGACAAAAAAAACTAGCACCAGTTGGGGTTTTTTAGCACCTAAAGACCTTGGGGGAAACGTATTATGTGGATTTGAGAGACATCCAGAAAGACACTGATGGAAGTTTGACAAATGTAGGGAATGTTTGGAATGTCGTTTTCCCAGAATGCAACAGTAACACGGGCAGACTCACCAAACACGGTCATTTCTGGGTCTTTTCTCATGCGGCCCAGAGACGGGTGGGGGTTGAGCCAGACCACAGCAGAATGCATGAGAAACTCCCCCATAGAGATCTCTGTGACCTGCGAGACACAGGAGAAGGTTTAGGCCAGACATTAATAAACGATAGACGATACAGGCTGACTAGCGCGCATCAGTGGATCAAACTATTTAGTAATTGTATATTCACAGCAGGTTTCTGCCTCGTGTGACGATGAGAAGCCGGATTCTCGAACGCGCACCCACCTCTTTGTCGCGGCCGGTCTGCTCGGCGACCAGCTGGTCGAACACGGAGCCGTACTCCTCGTATATCTTCTGCATCTCGTTGATGTGACTGGCCACCTTCTCCATGGCTTTCAGGGCCTCTGCAGGGACGGGAACGAGGACGAGGCATTAGCAGGGATCAGCTGCCTAGCATGGCAACACAAAGTGCGATTATCGTGTGTGTGTGTGTCCTCGGGCGTACCGGTGAGGTGGTAGTGCTCTTCACTGTCGGCATCGGTAAGGGAGACGAGCTCCCGGAGCAGCAGGGGGTACTTGAGGACCCTCTGCACCGGTTTGATCAGGTAGGACTCCGGGGTGGATGAGTGCTGCTTGGTGGGGTTCCTCGCATCCAGGAATTCCTTGAAGGTCTGATCCGTCTTGGCTGGAAAAACAGAATCAAACGCACAAGTTTACTTTCGGTTTCCGGTGTTTCCCTCTGGGCTCCAGCTTCGTCCTGAACTCTGATGCGGCTTTGCAGGCCAGTGCAGAATGGCGGTGCAAGTAGCTAGCTCCAGCAGGGGGTGCCGTGGAGTTCTCCCCTCAACCTACCACGACCGCTGCAAGCATTCGTTCCTTAAAAGGTTTTTACGCTGGATTAAACTGATACCAAGCAAACTGATCACACTGATCCTTTTACACCGAAGCCTAAGGCGCAGTGAGAAATCAGGTGTATGATACAGAGCTAGCCTTCTGGAAAGGTGATGACATTTTCCTTGAGCCGCGTGCTTCCATGACACACACTGAGCGAGCCATTAAAACATTAATTATAGCACTCCCAGCCGCAGGCTGGCAGCAGCATCGACACCTTCTAGAGTAATTGGCAGGCAATTAATGAGTCGACCAATAAACAGAGCAACGAAGGCAACGCGGGTCTGCTGGCATGATGGGGGGCGGGGGGGTAATTCTCTGTGCCCTTGCTTGAGCTGGTTGATAGATCAGCTTCTTACATGTTTGGCTACATGCTCAATATTTTTTTTAAAGCCTTTACGCCCCGCCATTTAAAGCTTTGTCCATAGAATAGAGGGTGAGCCCTTTGAATCCGGCAACGCCTCCCTTCACTCGCGTAAAGAAGGACCTGTCTGGAGAGGACAGTCGGTTAATCCTCCAGTGTTGCTTTATAACCATGTTTACCACATTTTATTCTCCTCTGGTTAATTCTGACCCAGCAGACGTCTGATTGTTCTTGTCTCCCCCCACCCCCTAATCCTATTAAACATCAACCCCCCCCCCTGATTACTTCGAGGAACATCCCATGCAATATTAGTAACAGGCCAGACTTAAGATGCACAATCCGCCCCTCCCATCTCGCTGTGTCTGCAAGGAGGCCGATCGCCTTACATTTCTCCCCGCGCTGGGCAGCATTCCCAAACAGTGAGGGGAAAGGCTGGCCTCTTAGCACGACATAAATCAACTTGAAAACTTCTCTGTCACATTCTGCGAGGAATTACTCGAGGCCTCGGCGTGTCGCGGTCACACATCTGCTGTTGGTTGGATAAGGTTATCCAAAGTCCACGTCTGAATGAATGCGCTTGATTTAACGCCGTCTGCTCGTGAAAACGGGCGTTTGGGACGCGCCTCCGCATGATGTTGGGATGCAACTGATTTTAATTCCAAGAGAGAAGGCCAGAAACCTTCCATTGGGGAGCGCCATCAGGTGCAAGGAAGTTCAGTTTAGGGTGCGATTACACTTTTGTATTTACTGCGTCACATCTTTAAAATTGTACACAGAATGAGTTTGTGTGTGGGTGTGTGTGTGGTACCTCTCTCTAGGACCTTCTGAACCTTGATGTGGTTGGCACAGAAACCGCTGTAGAGCTTGAAGTGGTCAGCGTAGTAGAGGAAAGAGCCCCCGAGAGAAAACAGCAGCTTCTGTAAAATAAAATACAAAGACAGGGCCGGAATGTCACACAAAGACGGAGTGAAAGCGACGCCACACAAAACAAAAGGCGAGAGGAGGGATGAAAGAGTGCGGACATGTGAGGCTGTGACCAGACCCCCCCCCCCCCCCCCCGTCCGCGCTCTCCTGGGAGACAGCCTCGTTCAACAGACCCGTCTTCTGTCTGCTTGCAGAATATGACGTCTCATCGATTACCGAAACATCTTACCTTGAACTGCGACGGGGTCTCGAGGGTGCTGAAGTCTGGCGAGGAGGCGATCCTCTCCTCCAGGGTCTGCAGGAAGACCCTCTGAAAGTCCAACATCTCGGGGAGGCTGCCAAACAGACTCTCCATCTGAGGCGACCAGGTGGAGCGCGAGGAGGTGGTGAAATGAGAGGTGGGAACATTACGATTAAGGAAGCATGAAACGACAGCGGCCAGGAATGAAATGGGAGCGAGGGAAGGGAATATGAGGCTAACGCCTCTTCTCCAACGCCCAGAGTCATGCCGAGCTGCTCAGCGGCTAACCTGTCCTCATGCATTCTGTGACCAGACCCCGTCCCCCCATCCCCCCCGTCACATAATGGCCTTTTAATGGGCCCCAGTGCTCAGCGGCCATTTACTAGTGTCTTAAGATGTTTAAGCATGTGCAGTGCTACGATCATTAGCATGCTGCAGCCAGAGCTAACAGTTGACGAAGGCAATCCCAGATTAAACACGCTCGCTTTTACGTCGTCGATGAAGACTGACTGAAATCAGCAGACGGCGATCCTGTGTTAAACTAATCTACGGTTGGATAGCCTTTGGCGGCGTGTCCCTGAGGGACACCAGAGGGTCGGGGGGGGGGGGGGGATGATAATTTGTTCATCAGATGCACCTCTGTGTAATCAACACTGATGTATTCAACAGCTTACGCAGCCCCAGCACCTCCCAGGGAGCCTCTGGACTCGCATTGTGCCGACGATGCTGCAGAATAAAAACAGGCCACCCACCTCGTCCAGCGTGAGGAAGGTTTCATTCTGCAGCGGTTTCAGGTAGAGCTCGAACAAACAGGCCAGATCCTGCGTAAGAAGACACACAATGAGTTAACAGAACCCTCAGCGTGCCGTTAGAATCCGTTTGGTCATCCGACCGCTCGTTGATTCTTCCTTTCACCTCATTCCCCCCCCCCCCCCCACACACACTGCTCTAATGTGGCTGTGCATGTCAGTATCAGAGGGAACAGTTTCATTAGGGTGATTTATGAGCTTCCTCCTCTTTCTCATGCCCCCCCACCCCCCAAGCAGTCGGCAGTGGGGCATGGATTCAGATGGGCGGGCCTGCACCGAGTCACTCTGGGAACAATAGCAGGTGGAAGGAGGGAGGTGCATGAAGAGAGGTGCTCCACCTGGAAGACGAGTGTGCGTGTGTGTGGGGGGGGCAACAATATGATTGGATGGGAGGAAGATTAATAATACCAGACAGGGGGAGTCAGGGGGGAAGGAGGTGCTGGAACTGGTGAAGGGAATGGCTCCTCTTTAATTACCTTTGCCATGGAGGTTATATTTTTTTATGGCATTTGTCCGTTTATCTGATTTCTGCAACATGACTCAAAAAGTGACGGATCTTGATGAAATTTTCCCAGCAAATGTTTGGAATATTACCAGATTATGACATTTTGGTTACAACTGTGTTTCGGCCTGCTTGTGCATTTAATATTAATCAAATGCTAACATTAGACCATTTTATCCTGATGGGACACAAGTCAAAGCCTAGTTGTCTCACCTTGACGTAGGACTTCTCGGTGTCCACCAGCTCCTGGATGACCTTGCGTAACCTCTCAGTGGCACTCATGTGCTTTGGGCAAGGTCTTAGAAGGGCGGTCTGTCCTGCGGTAGACCCTCCCTGACTCGCAGGAGGTCGCTTGGTGTCATCAACCAAACCCGAGCCCGTCCCCTCCCGGAAAGACTGGTAGAGCGTGCACACTGTGTCTACACTCTGTAAGGGGGGGGGAAGCAAGAAAGGAAGCTTATTGGATCAGGCATTTACATTCTGCTCAGCGTACCCAGCGATTTCTCGTAGCTAAACACATACCGTACTTTTACATTTTGGAAAGACCGCCGTAACTCCGAGTCGTCGATAAACGAGTGCATCGGTAAGTGAGGACCATCTGCACTGAGAAAAATGCTGTGTATATGCTGCGTATATTTATAATATACGCTTGTCAGGAACGACAGTGAAAGAAAATCCACCCCAATTCATTATCTGACGAGCTACTCAAGCTCAACCCTTCATCAACTGCAAGCAAGCTTTTATAGACAAGCCATCATTTCATTAGGTGATTTATATACTAAAAATAGCCTTGTAATGACCAGCGCCCCCTAATTTCAAATGAATGGCATGATGTAGCATTGTAATCCGTGGCTAGTCACTAGAATCAACAGGAACAATAAGCACCAGTTACAGCAAGTGTCCAGTCCATGCACAGACAGCAACAGCACGGTGGGATGGCCTCCTGTGTGTGTGTGTGTGTGTGTGTGTGTTTTGTTCGGGAGCATATCGCATGAGCAAGCATTTAAGTGCAGCTCACTGCAAAACACTGTACAACACGCATGGATCGATACCACCTGCATCCCCACCACTGCAAACATTTCTCTCTCACACACACACACACACACATTTCCTTCGTGTGTGACTCTCGTTTGGAATCCGTCCTGAAAATGGTGTCAGCTGCCACCCATAACCTTCCACGCCCCGGGAACCCAAAGGCAATCGCTGTCCCCATTAATACCTGCAACTCGGCTCATTATAGAGCGATCACTCCAGAGACGGCCCTGCAATTATTCACTGCAGATTGTGTCTGAGATGGAGGGGACGGGGACAGAAAGACATCTCTGTGTCAATCAATAGCTAATTAGCAATATGCACAAAGTGCAGCTGTAGCGGTTGGTGTTGAACTGAAAGTTAAACCCTGAAAAATTAATGAATAAATAAGTCAAAAGTAAAAGTGAAGTCATTGTTGTTGGAGACAAAGAAGAACAATTAAAAGAGAGCGCCGAAATCCAACTCCACACCAACAAGGCCACCTGCAAATCCAGGCTGTCAAAGAATCCATTTAGAAATTCTGTTGATCTATATAAGAGCACAGAACCAAAACTACATCCCTCATCTGCTGCAACATTCTGACCCACCCAGAGTCATCATGCCGTTGGGGAGTTAAGCATGGAGCGTTTCGTTGTTATGGTCCACAAATCAGGACTTTTAATTAAAGCCCAAAGACCTTTGATTAAATCCATGAATCACCCACTTACTATTCTTTATTTCCCCTTTTTGTTTTTACCTTTTCTAAATTTCTATCCAAAGGATCTTTATATTGTTTTACGTTGTCTTGTCGTGCTCTACAGCACTGTGGACTGCCTTGTTGTTGAAATGTAAATAAAATAAATGTGCCTCACCTCAAATAAGCTTGCTTCTTTCTCTGGTTGAGTGCACGCAAGGAAATCTAATCTAATCTGCATGCAGACATTAATGGAAATCATGTAGAGGAATGATACCTTTGATGTAGATACAGCGCTTTCCTATTGAAGAGCACAACACCTGTAATACTGGCTGCAGCTAACAGCAGCAGTCGGCTCTCGTTCCCTGAACACACACACACACACGGAGCAAGACGGGTGGACTGGGTCAAGACGCCAGAAGGAAACGCAGAGTCTCAGACAGAGTTCAACGCGTACTGGTTTCTCCGTACAGGGCAGAGCGGCCGCGTGGAGGCCGAGAACAGTCATTCACTTCTGCTGCAAACTCCAAGAGCAAAGATGAGGCCTCCCCGTGTCTCCAGAGATGTGAATGTGTGTGTGTGTGCGCGTACCCGGTCGCACAACACCACTCTAGTGCCACGTCAATTCTCATCACACCCACACACTGAAAGGATGCAGGCTCATGTTCGTCTGACGTAAAAGGACACGACGGAGGGGACACAGAGCGCTGGCGTTAAAAAGGAGCCCGATGCCCCATGAGACGCTCCGAAATGTGCGCACACGGAAACACACTCTCACACAGCCTCGGCGCCAAAGGCAGATGACATGAATCGAGCATGGGGAGGGCAGAGGGCAAAAGAAAGGAGAGGCGTTACTGGATTTCAGCTCTCGTCACCCAGAAGCACCTTGCAGTATTTCTTTTTTGTAGCAGACGTTAACCCGTTAGAACTCTTGTCGCTTGTTGCAAAGCCCACCTGTGTGGGTTAGAAGGGGCAGCACGGAGTCATGACCCAGGAGTTATCACTGCATCACAACAAACCCACCTACACAGCCCGAGTAACCAATAGAAGCCGAGGCCGGGAACCAGCAGAGAGAAAGAGGATGAGACATCGATGCTGTGAATTTGTATTCAGCTTCTCACTGACAGCAGGACGCTCTGGATCGTGTTTCTACCGCTTCGCTTTGTGGACATTGAGGTAAAAATAAGAGGTTGTAGAGTCATTTTGTCTTCCTCGATTTCCATCTGAAGTCCTGCAGCATCTTAATTTTTAGTCAACTCTTTCCCGATCCTTTTACACACACACACACACTTACACACCTGCTGTAGGCATCAAAACAACAATAAAAAAAATATTCTACCATAACAAGAAGAAGTTCAGATTGCATAAATCACAAGCTCAGAATATTGCAAAGACAACAACGCCATTGTGAGAAAAAACGCAGTCGTGTCAGCAGTGATGCTTCAAAACAGTCAAGTGCTGAATATGTTCTACCTTTAAGCGAGGCCCCCTCCAAAACACCATCAACGTACTAATACAACATCAACATTGCTCGTCTATAAATGTGCACCGTAAACAGCAGTCTGAAGAGCATCCTCCACGCCGCCCCGGCACGCCGCCGGGTTCTACGGGCCAGCCAGCAGCCCCTCCTACGCAGCCCGCCTCCTCTGGACGTGGGCATAGCAGAATGTCCGTGGCAGAACCGAAAAGCTTGACTGTCATGGTGACATCTAGCTTCCTGCCACCTGATCCATCCTCCTCCTCATTCCGGCTCTTGACTTTTTTTCGGCTCCAAGCGACCTCAGAGTGATTTTGACGGAGTTGAATGGAGAGGCCAGGGGCTGCATCAGTGTCCAGTCTCTCAATAGCTGTAGGACAATACCGATTGTTCTGGCTTGTTACCTCCACACACAGAGGCTCAAAAATGGGAGGCTCTAAGCCAGTGGGAATAACAGGACAGGAATGTAGCTCACTTTCCAGCATACCTTTACAGGAAATAAAAGGAATCCATCGCCCAATCTGACATTTATTGTTGGATTGAGTTCAGATTTATAGTTAACCACGGTTTAACTAGGACTAGTTTTTCATTTATCTTTTTTAGAACCACCTCCATTGTGCTTCCAAATTAGCCTGAGCAGGTATTACCAGGTCATGTGATACATTACAGACCATAGAGGGAAGCATTGCTGCATAATTACATGATTACATGAGGTGTGAGTGAGGTTGTAGATGATGTGGCATCAACCCACTCTGAGAAGGAATTATCCCACGATGAATAAAAACGGCAGCTAAGTCCCTGAGACCAAGCCAAGTTGAGTCGAGCTATTTCTACCTAACATAAATGTACGTACTTAAGAAAACCAAACATGCACGTTTATTTTTATAAAACGCCAGTATTCGTTATATTCGGCATACAAATCTGTCTCCAGCTCTTTTAAAGCTCCGACTGAGTCATTATGTTCAGAGTTCGGTCTGCTTTGCAGATGAAACGTCGCTCGAATCAAAGAAGCCCTTTAACCAGCGGAGACGGCCCTTAGAAAAAGCCGAAGAAAAACAAGCACGGTGAGGAAGCGGATGGGAAGGAATACAGGCGTAGCCATGGGGCTGGCTTTACCAAAAACTCTCACATGGAGCAGAGAAAGAGAGAGAGAGAAAGAGGAAGGGAGAGGGAGAGGCTTGCGACCCCGTAGGCAGGTCGGTGATTCATGTGCTATGTTAGCGGTCTGTAGCGCCACAATGCCATCTTGTTTTCAAAGGTCCAAGAAAAGGAAAAAAAAAAGATGCTCATAAATCAAACAGTAGAGGGGAGGATGAGAGGGAGGGCTGGTCCCGTCACACCCCCATTCAAGACCATTTTCCGCCTTTTATTATTCATTCTAAACAAATATTATTCCTCCAAGTCTCGAGGGGCTTTGGATGAGGAGCGCGTTTTAATAATGAAGCCCGCGTCGGATTAAAGCGCCCATTGCACCGGGTCCCCGGGGCTATTCAGATCCTCTCCACAGCATGGCCATTAGCAGAAAGGCAAAGCAACGCTACGCTAATATACTTGTCCCACTGTGACGGCAAAAACATCAGGGGGAAATGCTCAACTGCCAATGTTAAACATGGCGTGACAATCAAAAGGCGGGCGGAGTAAATAATGGAAGTCGTGCCACCCCCCCACCCCCTCTGCTTCCTGACCTGGAATGCCATCAATCTCAGGAAGCCTGAACTATCCATAATCTACAACGGACACATATGGCATGATGCTAAAAGATAATTGACCTGCTAGACCCGCGAGGTGAACGAGGAGAAGAAATGAACGCCTGTAAAAACTCTTCACCGCTAGACAGACCAAAACAATCAACTTGCAGGAGAGCACATCGACTGTCACTGCCGTCCCTGGAGCGACGCTCCGGACCACGGCTCAAACTGCAGCAAAAAAAAAAAAAGATATGCATGGATCTTGATACTGCAAATGCATCATGCAATTCATGAGCACTTTAAATTTAAGGCAAAATAAATGCTAATAAAATGCAAATGCGTGCATGTGAAGTGCCTGAGTGCAAAAACCGGTCCAGACCAGACTTGCATGCAGAGAAGGCATTTTCGTGGGAGACTTGCAGGAGGGTGTGGAGAAGTTTGCCTTCAGTGCAAAGACTTGCATCGGTTAAAGCCTCCCCACTGCCAAGGAGGCGGTTAGCTAAAGCAGCTAAGGCTACCTATAGTTACCGATTGCTTCTCCTCTTTAACGTCTCTGTGGCAGGAGAGGCAGGCCGCCGCGTCCAGAGCCAGGCAGGTCAGTTTCTCTTTCAGGAGACGTCCCAAACAAAGGAGCACGGAGCCAAGGAAAAGGCCCTTGTCCTCAGCGCCGCTGCCAGACGGCCAGAACCACAACACGGTGAGGAGGGACCACAGGCCCTGGGCAGGTGTCTGGTCCCGAATAAAGACATCAATTAAGGCGGCGAGGTAGAGGCATGCTCGAGGGTCTTCGTCGCTCACTGCTGGGTTTGCAACTGGCATCGCTACTGCAATGTCAGCTCCTGCTTTGGTCATTCCAGCGGGATGTGGGTCATTCTAAAAGGAGGACTGGAGCGATAAGAGCAGGCTCGCATCCACCGACAGCGGTAAACCCAGATTATGAGCCTGCTCACGGCCAGATGGTGGCTGATTGGCTTAGTCACAAAGGACGCACCTCCCTAAACGACCCCACCCCACTTCCACTCCACAGAAAGACAAGGCATGCCCACTCAGGTACAGCTGGCTCTCGGAGGTTTGTGCGTCTCATGACGGCTCCCCGCAGTCGTTACGGTCTGCTAATGTTTGAATTCAAGGGAGGAAATAAATAAACATGAGTTAAAGATCAAGCAAAATAAAAGCCCTTCTGGACAGACGTCCAGACAGAGGACGGCTGCAGTCATAGCCGTCTCCATAAGTCCATGAAGGCTTTTAAAAAAGGCAAAGAGGCTTAATATGTCTGTTCAACACGGGACATGACCGACGCCGTCGCCACATATTCAACGTAGAACCGCTAACGACTGTAGAATGAATCCGTTTTTACATCAAGTCTGATATAAAATGCTCTAACTGACTGCATCGATGCTAAACATTGATAAACAATGCTTATTTTATTCATATATTTTTTTGCGGGGAAAATGCTCATCTCAAATTTTTCCAAATCTCATGTCAAAGTATTGCAACGTTCCAAAAGTAACTATTCTCATTCTGGACGCTGGATTTAAAATCGGATTTGCTTGGTTTTAAGGAATTACCTTTTATGGGACATACCGCCATCTTCGTGTGACAGCAGAAAAATGTCGAACCCGAGTTCGTCAGAATTGACGTGACATTTTTTAGTTTTCCACGCGTATCGTTTCGTCACGTCAACGACACAGCGACAAAGCCACGAAACGCACAGCTCCTCGTGTAATGAGAATAGATTGGAATGTGTCGGAGCAATTAATTAAAGGCAGTCGGCGTCGTGAGACGCTCGATTACAAGGTCTGACGGGAGGCTTAAGATTCTTCTCTGCAGACTTTCAGCATGCGTGCTGATATACGTGGCCCATTTCCCCACTCGGTGAATCCCTTCCTCTCTCCCCGCCTCGGAGAACAAAGCGATGGCCATATGACGACAGAAATAAATCTGATTCAGCAGCGCCGGTATCTTTCCTTTTTCCTCCTTCACAGTGGCCGACTCCCTGACGGTGGTAGACGTAGAGGTAGAGGGCACCCCCCCCACCCCCAGCTCTTTGTGCCACAAATGTGCAAATATGCAGAAAGAACACACACCTCCCTCACACACACACACACACACACCTATCTTCCAATCATTCCTCGGTAAAAGGCATCAGCAGCAGTGGTGCAGTGCAGATCTCCCCCCCCCCCCCCCCCCACTCGCAGAGGGACCCGACTCGTGTCGCAGGGCAAACAAAAAGAGGGACAAAGTGCCAGAGCAAGGAGGAGAGGAGGGCAAGTTTTCGTCCGTAATCTACCCCCCGACTGACCTCGGGTCAAACGCTGGCGTGGCAATCATCCGACACGGGCAATTAGCCTAAATCCATCAATTAGCAACACTTTCTGGATATTTAGCCTGGATCTGCTGCGAGTGAATCATTAATGAACGATTTATCCCACATAGAGCAACTGGCCGACCGGAATCATTATCGACCGACGTTGTGGGTTTTAAAGTGTGTGAAATATCAACCGAGTGATGCAGGAGAAGCTGGGTATGCACACACACACACACACACACTGTACATCCGCGCTCGGGGCTCCCAGCCATGTCTTCATCATTAACACGTGGCTCTCTCATGATAGCCACACACTCTCATTAGCACTCCGGATAAACACGAGCACGCAACACTCTGCCGTGTTGCATTAACACGCCGCCGAGGAGGAATTCCCGACGGGGTCAGGCTCACGTGCGGTTTAGCGACTTCAATAATGTTGGTTTACACATCAAAAACCTGACCGGATATTCAGCAGCAGCAGCAGCGACAGGAATAGCTTTCTCAGTCCGTCACAGATCACGCCGACCCACTGGCCATGTTTACAAGATATCGCTCTTGGTTTGGGCTCCGGAGCATCCACACTTCCCTTTCCTGTGCGTCCATTATGTTTTTGTGTGTGTGTGTGTGTGTGTGCGTGTAGGAGGCAGCAGGACACAGCCTCCCCCTCTCAGGCTGGACAACAGTAATAAGCTGTGTTTATGCCCGTGGCTATGATGAAGTATCCTAATTATGGTAATGCTATTGGTGGCAGTCTGGTCTCTGACAGCCCCACAGTTGCCACTCTGAGTGGGCGGACACACACACACACACACACACACACACACACACACACATAGAGGGGTGCCTTTAGGAAGCTCGCCATGAGACAATGGAAATACACACACTCGTTTACACACTGTTGCCCGTCCTACCTTGCTGTGCTGAACTGGCCTGCGTGTACAGAGGGATTGACCGTCCTCCAGTCCAACCTGGCGGGACGCCTCGCCGCCGGCCGCAGAACACACATCTGGGAAGAGAGGAAGTTGTGTGTGACTGTGCGTGTGTTTGTGTGTGCGCTGCCTCTGTTTTACTGCTACTGATCACACACAAAAAAAAAGCCTGCTTGTGGAATTACAATGGCAAACTCCTTGGACTCGTGAAAAATACTTTATTCCCGACTGGAATCCTCGTGAAAGTCCGACAAGTGTTAAATCTGCAATTACCTCCCTGTCTCTTCATCAGCCTGCCTGGGATCTTGTGCCCTCTAGAGACCAAGATGAGAACTACAGCCACTTTGATAACGCCACTTACTGTAACGAGGCCTTCGAGTCATTAATCCCTTTGTGTTCAATTATGACTAGTGGTAGGAAACAAAAATTAATTACAAACATTCAAATGACTCACTGCTTATCTGGACCGTTTTCAGGACGGTCAAAGAAAAGCATCAAATGCTCTCCTCCTTCTGAAGAGGAATGCTGATATCTTCCTGGCAAATTTGATATATTTCATTAAAAAAAAAAGTTTTAAATGGTTGGCATGCCGACCAGGAACATGAAACAACAAGCCTATCTTGTAATTATGGCGTCTGTGATGTGAAATGACCTCGACACCAATCAAACATGACACTCTGCTCTTTTCCCGATTAGTTTGTTAATGCCCTCGCGCCAAGATGAAATCCCAGATCTCCGAAGTTGTGAAGCGATCCAATCATGAAAAGCCGATTTGCAACCAATGGTAACCTTTACGCGTTCTCATAGGAGCCCTCTGCGACGGAGAGCCTTTCCTCTCCCCCCTCAGGAGATGCAGAGCTGCGAAACCTCTGGAGCCCCGTTTCTGTTGCGTCTCCTCTTCTGACAGCCAAGAGGAAGGGAGTTCCCTCTTGAGGAAGCAGAGATCTGAACGAGGTCTGAACTGGAATGGACGCGATGCGGCTGTTTTGTGGGCTTATGTGACAGAACTGCCTATTTTCTTGCGCAATTAACGATGCAAGCATCGAATTAACATAAACGTGGCGTTGTGGGATGTTGGCACGAAGAAAAAAGTAAAAGAAAATCACACACCGGGGGGAAGAGTTATTCTATTTTTGATTGTTCTTCTTAAACGAAGGCGACAGAGAGGAAGGGCGGCGTCGCAGCAGCATTGCGTCGTCATTGGGTAGAAAATACAGGAGCGTCTCCGAAGACTCCAATTTGGATATGATTTGATTCCTTTCATTTACGCTGTTTGCAACACTGCACACGTCCCGCCCTCACTACAGACACCGCTGACCTCCAATTCCTCTTTCTCCCTCCCACTTCATCACAACTGCGATCCAGCTTGTTGACAGCACGACAGAGGACATTCTAAGGACGAATATACAGTGTATGCATAATGTCGGATGGTTAAACGGGGGGGGGGGGGGGGGCAACTTGGAGCGGCAGGCGATCTGAGGAAGAAGGACGCAGCTTTCTGACAGCAAAAACTGTTAAACTCGTGTACTCGTGTATTTAAATGTACAAAGATCTGAGAAAGCGCCGCCCTGGTGGGGGTTTCAAGCACCTCGCAGCTACGAAACCAAGTACAATTAGCACAATTAGCATTAATAACAATGTTTTATTCACGCACCTGAGGACGACTTGGCTCGGTGGTGCTTGCTGCGACTCTCTTGGTGGCGTTTGAGATGAGGCGCTGTGGCCACCGTCGGGGGCCGGGGGCCGTCTCGCCTTAGGCTCAGTTGCAGGGTTTGTTCCGCAAAAAGTGTCTCGATGAGCGCCAGGTCCAGGCCCGTCACAGGCCGGCCGTTCAGCACCAGGATCTCATCGCCTGGACGCAGGCCTGGAGAACATGTTTACAGAAACGAGGTGGTAAAGGACCGTAGATCCCCCACATGCAGTACTTTTAGCGACGGTTTCAGGCGTGTCTTTGATAGTGCACCTTTATTGAACGACAGTCCGTCAGGAAGTACTTCACTGACAAAAATCCTGCTGTTCCTCTGGCCGTCTATGTGTCCTGTTACTGCAAAGCCTATCAGGAGGCAGAGGAACGAAAGATGGCGAGGAAGAGAGGCAAACAAACAGAGTTAGATCAACAGTATGTAAAGGATCATGAGACGCACAAATCACACACACGGCCAGACATGAATCAGAACACACACATGTGGCCGACTCACCGAAGTCTCCAGTGAGGCTCGGCCTGCTCATGTGCAGCGTAAACACATTATCCGGGACCCCCTCCAGCTCGTCATTGACCTACAGCGTGACGATTAAATAAAGCAATATATTGTTACGGATAACAAAAAAACACTCCATCAGTGCAGGATTTTTTTTCTTCTTCTCTCCACCTCACCATATCGAGGAGAAGCTCTCCAGGAGCCACAAATCTGACCGCTACATCCTTCCCTGCTCGTCCGTGCAGTCGGAGGCAGCGCGGGCCCGGGTCCAGCTGCTTCACCTGTTTACATGAGAGTTCCTTAAATGTTCAGCAGCCTGGCACAGGAATCCAGTGTGTGTGTGTGTGTCTGTGTATGTATGTGTGCGTGTGTGTATGTGTGTGTATGTGTTGTCATCTATCATCAGTCATTCCTACGGGACAGCATGAAGTGCACAATGCGAGCATCATACGTGGATAGAGATGATTCACACAGACTATCTTAAAACAATCCAGACCATACTTGAAATATAATAGCTCAAAAACAAACGCTATTTACCCCAATTCCAAGTAAATACCATCAAGTACAAACAGCAGAATTTTCTAGACAACAAATAACATCACTGATTTTATTTTTTGTTGTTGTTGTTGTTGTAATATCTTCATCCCAACCTTGCAGGCTGCAGAGAGGGTTCCGGCCGCGGTCTGATCTCTCCTGACAGGAACTCGGACCGTCAGGCCGTCCTGCGCGTAGACGCAAGTCAGCTGGTCCCTAGAACCGCCGATGCCATCCCACACGCCGCCCTCAGGGGGCGACATAGAGTAGATGCTGGACAGCACTTCCAGCCTCTGTGTGACATGGAAAGAGGGTAAGAGGAGTGGGTTTAAAATGGATCAGACGAGAACGTGGGCGAGGAGCATTACGCAGAGGAGGATCAACAGAAAAGGAGGAGAACGGGTGGGGAGATTCAGCGGAGTTAGAGGAGCAACAACAAATCAATACGGTTCCATTAGTTTAAATGCTTGGCGGTGAATCAAGCACCGGCTCAAAGTTGTCATACCATTAAGCCTTTCAGAAATGCATTTGACAGCGTAGACGGCAGCCGCTCTACATAATAGCCGTCGTAACGACTGTGCACACGAGACGATCGGCGCGGCTTCGGCGCGGAGGGTCTAGACAGCCAGAGGAAAGGGACGCTGCTCTCCAGGACTTGTTTGCATCCAAAAGCCACGAGAGTCATTTTAACAAATGCGGACAATTTATTCAAACATCAGTCAAACTTTCAGAGCAGCCATTGGAAGGTTATAATTTGTTGGTGCCATTAACAATGGGGTTTGAGCTGGGTAATGAGATAGGACGGGGGTGGGGGGTGGGGGACGGGGGGGGGTCAGCCCACCACGCGGCCTCACAGGCAACCATTTGGGGATTTGGTTGCGACTCCGTGTCTCTTGAGGCAAAAAAAAAAAAAAAACGCCACTGCTGCATCGACGGGTTGTGGGAGAAGCCGCAGCACAGCTCGGGAGGGCAATTATCAAGGCCCTCAATCTGGAGGAAAGGCTCGATCACAGCAAAAGCACGGCGGGGAACGATGATTCAGCACTACTGCGCGGCTTCTCGGTTGAACTGAAACACGGCGGCGAGAGGAAGAACAGCACGAGCGAAAAGGTCTGGGCATAAAGCGATGTTGTAAATGCATTATGAGATCATAAAAACGGGATGTGTGTGTGTGTGTGTGAGAGCCCGCGTGTGTGTATTTCTGACCGTTCGAGATGTTGCCCGCTGCTGATGCATCACCTCAAGAGGAAACAAAAATGTTTTTTTGTTCCCTGCCAGACAAAACTAAGGTCTCTGTTTAACACTCTGATTTTCCCAACCTGTGCATACCGGGGAAGACAAGGTGCCACTTTGAGACCCACCTCTGCCTCCACCTCTTTTGGGGGGGGGCATACGTGCAGAGGATGGAAAAAACCTGCCTGGCAACCGGTTGCAGAGCCGCCCTATTTGTATTCCAAGCAGCATGACGTGGCCTGGAAAGCTAAATTTGGTTGCCTGCGCTAACTTGAACACCGGCTGACTACTACTGTGCACCCATTCATGGTCAGGGAGGGTTGCAACGGGCCGCCAGTTGCCTAGTCAACGTTCCGTGAGTGGCTGCCAACGGTATGATGCAGGCACGCGCCGGGACAAGCGCCCCGTGTAGTGGGATGTGTGGCACACAGAAATTACTCACACAAGTATTACAGTCTTTCCCCTCAAAATGTGGAAAACATTTCTAAACGGGCTGTCCTCCACCCGGGAAATTCTAAAGATGGAATTGGGGGGGGGAGTCACGGGCGGCGGAAAACACGGCGTTTCTGTTCCACCAGGCAACGTGGTCGACACAATAAATAAAGACAATTTCTCTAACTGGCCGAGGGAGTGGGTGGGCGGCGGGCTGAAGAGCGAAAGATGCCGTCCAACGAGAAAGTCCGACCGCGTCCATTTAACAGCAGGGAAGTCCGCGTGCCAACATTCCCCTCATCGTTCAGGGAATGGTGATTGGTATTTTGGAGCAATTCAGGCGATTTAAGAACTCTAAACTCTAAAAAATCAATACAGCTCTGCTTATCCACTTCATCCCTCTCCCCCTCTTTCTCTCCTCCTACTCCCAGAAGAATCCCAAACCACACTAAATCAAACTGGCGACAAGCGACGCAATGCCGAAATCTAGAGACCTCCACACTCAGCCACAACATAAGGAGCATTAAATTGTCAAGCCGATGGAGGCCATTATTGTTTTTCCCCCCAAAACCATTTCCTGTTCCAAGTCAATTTTAACGCCCTCAATCGGGGCTGTTGCCACATTCACCACAGACTCATGACAGAAGTCCCCAAAACACCCGTCCTACTCAAAGTGTCCATTCTTGTCCATCAGCACCAAACTTCAACTGTTCAACCAGGAAGACTTTCATTGGATTTATATCTATATCTATATAATGTTTTGAAGGGACAAACAACAAAATGCACGTGTAAAACACCCAGTTCCTCGTGGATAGCGGTGAGGAAGTCGACATGTTTTTAATGTGTGCATGCATTTTATTGCATCCTATTCAGATGGAAGTCAGAACACATGTTCAAGCTGTGCAGCGGCCCCATCTGAAGTCACCAAGGAATGAAGTTACTTGCTCCAAAGACACGCCGGAGGACTTGTCGTTAAAAGACTTGATCTACTTCTAATGAGAAACACTCTGTCCAAAAGCAAATGTGTAAAAACAAAAATAAGTAAAAATGTGCGGTTTCAGTTGGGCTAAGTGTTCAGACCATCAGAATCAGCGACAATCTTGAATCCACATTCTAGCATGCTACGATCCTGATCTGCAACGCTATTGCTTGTTTATTTCTGTTTGTTAATTGTTGCAATGCTCAGAAAATATCATCGTCACATACAGATACTTACGATGAATAAGGCTTAAACTATATAGCCTAATTCTCAGTCCACTGCTACCTCGAACTGAGCTGCTACAGAAAGAGGCTCGGAGTTACGCCAGTCATTTGATATTTCCTTGATCTAAACATGTGAAACCACCTGATATCCCGTTAATGGTCTCGTCCCGGCAGCTCGGATGGAACGCCATGCACTCAGACGTTTTAGTCAACGCTTCAGCTCAACACTCTCTGGCCACTGCCCGGTTTATCGCAGATCTAGCTGTGTTAAAAACCTCAGATCTCTGCGGCTATGCGGGCTGTTCATTATCCAGACACCTGCAAATCAACATGAAAGGAGACGACTCTGCTCTGATCCTGGATGTGCAATATGCACAGACAGACACACGATCTGAACCCCAAACACACACACACCCCACTGCATACAAATATCGGCAGACAGTCCGCTGTCAAAGCCCTGCTTCACGCTCAAACTGATTGTTCAGCACATGAGAAGTGGGACCACAGGACGGGCGTGACAGATGGCAGTGGAATTTTGAAAAAGAGATATCAAAAAGGTTTGCCTGTAAAAAGTTATGGAAAGCTGTGACTCACCTCGGAGCTCCGAGGAGGTCGGACGGACGCTTTACCTCCAGCGTCGCTTTCAAAGATCTGGAATCAAGAGATGGAGGTGGGGGGGTGAGAAGAACCACAGACAGGGGGGGCACCACCGCACTGATTGACTCATGGGCGATTAAACTGTCCTGCCACTTCGGGAACACAATATTAAAGTTGCACATGGAGCAATTAAGTTAATTAAAGTGCAGCACTTTGATACCGATTGGGTGTCTATGAGCTTTTAAAGGGACAAAGGTGGGAGTGTGATCGGTGAGAGGGTGTGAGCGCAGGTAGAGATGTCCTTCTTCCTTGACCTTCCTCTCTAGCTCCTCTTCCTGGTTTGGCTTTTGAGTTTTGTTGTGTCGGGATAAGCATAGGGCCGGAGGTGGATCTCCAGCCTCAAGGTTTTTGTTTTTTTAATAACTACCGGTAATAACACCAGCCTCCCCCCATATAGGCTGTAGCTATCAGGCTTTGCTGAGCTGCTTTGTCACAGGGCAGGAGTGGCACGATAAGCGACCTTTTGGTCTGAAAATAGGCCCGACAGAGCTCAGAGCTGTGCCGCTTTGACTACGGTGCAACCCCCCCCCCCCCCAATGATTGGGATATACTTTAGTTCAAAAACAATCCCAAGATGTTGCTTTTACAATTGTTATGGTCAAGAGTCTCGTCTGACCTCCACTCCCCGGCACAAATACATTTATAAAGAGGCTGTAAACAGCGCTGCTTCGATGTAAACCAGCTAATTTTAGAAAGCTTTTCCAACTCTCTCACAAATCCTCAGACCTTGCTGGCCTACTTCCCACAGCCGACTGCCGGCCAGCTCCTGACTGTATACAGAGCTCCCCTAAGATGGGCGAGTGATGAGAAAACAATGACTTTGGGGCAAGGTTGTCTCAGGCGGCGATGCAGCAGTAAATGAGATTTGGGTTTAGTCAACAAAGATGAGACAGTGTGGAAAGTGTGGGAGAAGGACCCCGGGCTACCGAGCCGATGCGTCTGCGCTGAGGAACTCTGGGTTTAAGAGCGAGAGAGAGAGAGGACAAGGCTGAAGGAGAACAGGAAAGACAAATGGGAGATGGGAACCGCTACATTTAACTGATCGATTAGGAAGGCTAGAGGTGGAGAACGGGGATGAATCAAGAGCAAAAGGGAGGAAGATATGGGAGAAAGCAAAGGTCATGACTCAATTTCCCACAATACAATCAGAACCACAACTAATACGACAATGATCTTTAACTCAAAGGGGAAAACAAAATGAAAACAGCCGATGTCCAGGACAGCCCAGCGCTACGGAGATCCCTTGAAGCACTTCCAGGCCATTTTCGGTTTTATATTAGCCCTTATGTAAAGAAATAAAATACGGGCAAAGCACTAGAAGAGGCTTGCAAGAGAAGGGAGGGGGGTGAAAACAATAAAGGGAGGCTTTTTAATATTTAGAGTCTTTTACACCAACCATCTGCTGGTGTCTGCGGGGCTGAGCAAAGAGTGGCAAATGCCATCCGCCACATGCGGCTTTTAATAATTCACGTGCACGCCGCAGCGCCACCTCGACCTTCTGCACTGCGAAATGTAGCTGGGCCTCATTAGAGCGGCCGGCTGGAGCTCCCCAGATAAATAATAATAAGACACACACCGAGCGGCACGGCAGGCATGCACAGACATAAATATCACAGAGAAGGCAGTGGATCGGGAGGGCCAGGCAAGCGAAAAGACACTTTGTGGGCAGTTAGGAGCCGGGGGGGTTGGGCTCACCTGCTTGAAGAGCACGGCAGGAGCTAAGCCGCCACGGCGCCGAAACAAAAGACTCGACATTGACCTCACCTCATAATAAAGATGTCTGTAATCCAAACCACATCTCTCCCTCTTCCTTTAGTCTCCACTAATGAACAGCAGCCTATAAAAGACTTAAAGTCAATGTTTCCGTGGCCAAGTCTGAAAATAGACCACCAAGTAAAGTCCTCCTCTCCAGGGCTGCACCCTCAGGGTCCGGCGCGGGAGATGTCTGCGTCAATAAATGCGCGAGTCTAATTACTAACCGGAGAGGATTTAAGATCCCCGATCTGCACCTGGGTGAGGAATGCTCCTCTGTGTTTATGAGGATGAGAGGACGTCAGATCTGCTTCTCATTAATCAAATCTCCTTTGGGTGATATTTGCTGAAAGCACTGCGTGACTTCGTCACTTTCTGTCGTGCGATCGCTGCGATTCATGGCAACGTGTTTGCGGGTCGAACCATTTGGGAATAGGGGACGGCGTGCGCAGAGCGGTTTGGTAATCAACACCGGTCCTCGCTCTGCAGCACCTCCCAAGAGGCCGTGGGCCCACGGGCATGCACGTGTGGTATATATCTTAACACACGCGCGCTTAGGAATACATAAAGGGGATGATGCTGCATTGCAAATCGGTTAATCCAGGCCATCTGAGGAGGGATTCAAAGGAGATGGTCTGATGATTTCATCGTCTTAAGTGCTTTCCATATTAACAAAAATGCAAAGAATCTAATTTTGCAGCATCCGCCCTAACATAAAAAAAGATAACGATTTTTTACATGCATCGGAAATATTAACGCTTTCATTTCTCATTAGAGAAAGGCTATGCATATCAGGTTCTTAATAGCATTCAGATCCCTCTGTGAGTGTGTGCATGTTAAAGTAGTACCTGTGGTGCAGAGGGCCTCTTATCCCGGCCTCTCTTTGTGAGGTTGTCGAGACCTTTCAGCGAGGAGAAAAGGCCTCTCTTGCGCTGTCTGTAAGTCAGGGACAATGAGCGCCGTCTGAGCGTGGCCTCATCTCTGGAACAGACCTGAGAAGATGCACACACACACACACACACCTCAGGATAGCGACAATTTAGCTCCACAAAAATTGATTCTGATCAGACCGCCTGACTTAGGCTCATTATCCTCCAGTCCTACATTACCGGGTACCGGTACTTCGTTTCAAAAATGATTTCAAGAGATTTTCAAGTTCCCAGCAAGTGAAGTAAAAGTGAATTGTGATTTAAACGGGACACACTGCTGCTCCGTAGATGTTCAATTTCTAAGGCCTGTCCAGGATTTTCTCACCAATGCATGGAAGGAGGACACAGAGAAGATCCCAAGGCGTCCCAGGGTAGTTTTGGTGGGGCGGCTGGCAATTGCCAGCAGGCTCTTTGGGTTGGGCAGCTCTCCACCTTGTAGACTGGCCAGGTAGCAGCGCATCCGAAACAGATCCAAGTTAAACCTCTCCAGGTTTTGTTCCCACTGCTGGATCTGAAGGATAAAGATAGGCAGAGATCATGTCACGGGGGTTGGTGTAGGCTATAAAAGTGACTGTTTTTTAGTGGTCGATAATAAAAAACCCTCAAGGGGGAGGCACAGAAGTGGACCAGCTGGCAGAGGCAGAAAACTGAGCATCGAAAGGGGGAGATCCAGGGTCAGCGGAGGGCTTTCCATCAATATAAAATTGCTTGCAGATGTTGGAGGAGGGTGGGGGCACATATCGGTGGGGGTCGATAGTGAGGAGGAGGCGCATATCTTGCCGAGGACAAGAGCGGTATATCTTAATACTAAATTTTTATGTAAGCCTACACAGAGTCGTGACATTGCAGAGGCCACCCATTAAACCTGCAGCCCAAACGTACGCGCAGCTTACAGTTACACTCCCTCCATCCCTGCTGGCACCGCGGAACAGCAACAGTTGGCTGGAGAGGACTTTTAATGAGCTCATTCAAGTCAAACAAACTCTTAATAGCTCTCATCTGCGCTGTGACTTCATTTACTACAACACACCCTATGGCATTCTCTAATTAAGGCCCCATTCACATTGATGGCATTCTACCCAATGAGGGAGAACCGGAGCAGGGACAGCAGGGTGGATATTTCACAAACCTGCTGTCTTTTCAAATCATCGAGAACCTGCACTCGAGACACCGAGAGACCTTACAGGGACTTTGCCATGTGCCGATACCCACACAGACGCCTGTGCATGTGGGCCTCAGTTAACAGGCCTCGAGTCAGAGACACTCAGCCATTATTTCCATTCCAGACTGACAACAACTACTAGAGGGCCACATGCTTTGGTTAAAAGAAAACAGCCTTGCGTCTGGCACGTCAGCTATTTGAATCATTAGATAGACAAGCGTGAGGCTTAAGTCCTCAGCAAAAAGTCAATAAAGTCAACGTTTCAACCTCGAGGAAATCACTGTGGTTATACTTTCAAAAATATGCATTACACCAAAGTCAATAAAGTTTTCAACAGCTCCATTCGTTGATATATTAACTATCCAAATGCTCAATGCTAACACACCAGTCTCCTTGTTCTACTCCGGCTGGGTACGAAATGTTTCATCATTTAATTTGATAATTACCTATTCCTTTGATGCTACATTTTTTAATGTAAAACAATTTGTTATGACATAAAGGTGTATGTTTGTGTATATTTAATCCCACCAGGTAGTTTGAGAGTTGAATAAATCATCTTTCCCAAATGATCAAATTGATCTTTTCCACTCTGGAAAAACTCATGACACGCAAGTCCCTCCACGCTTCTGATTCACTAGTCATCGGTCCAGTATCTCCACCTTCAGTGAAACAGGTTCCAAAATAGTCCTGTGCATAAAATAGGATTTGATGATTCATGCGGGGTGCACCGCTGAATATGGGCCAATATGCACTCGGTAGCTTTATGCATCCAGCCGGCTAGAATCAGTGCAGTGACTCATGAAAACCAAGGCATGTTTGGGCCCATCTGATCTGTGGGAAAAACTTATTTACATCAATTTCAGCGCTATTAAGCTCATGCACAGAGATAAAACCTTCTTTGAGCGGCTCCTTCCCTATTTCCCCATCTTTGACATCTGCCCCTGGCTCTCTTTAAAAGCCCCAAGTATTTCAGTGCAACATGATCGTGGTGTGTACTTGTGTGTGTGTGAGAGGTTGCATAGGCAGTCTTCAAAAGAAGTCTCCTGGCACTGATTTCGGCAGACATGGGTGGGGCAGGGGGGGGGGGGGGGGGGGGGGGGGTTACATCAAAGTCGTGCCCTGTTGGTGCTCGGCGACCCAGCTGAAACCTTAAAGCTATCATCAGCCTTAGGGCGGCTGTATCAGAGCCCCTCTGACCCCATCATTGACTCCCAGCCCTTGTCTGTCTCCGTCCTCTCTGAGGTGGGCACACAGGCTAATTGGAAACAGATAGAGGCACGCCGTCATTCAGTCTTGCAGTCCGGAGGCAACATCTCCATTGGTCATTACAGCGCTGAGCTGTCCAGCTTCCAGACAGACCGCTACAGCAGCTAATGTCAATTTAGCTTGTTACTGTAAACTAATGAGCAGCAGACATCACGCAGGAAATATGTCTTTGAAAGGAGATTGATTATGAAAAACTCACTTTCCCCATGTTTCTACACTATTATGGTGGTTTTGGGTCACTACCAACCTAAAAACAGCTAAATAAACCATCAGGTGAATCCTGCATAGTTTGCGTAGTTCTGTAATCACCTACTGAAATGCGTCTAGCAGAAATCGTGCACATGCAAAACTGAACTTAGTTTCAGTTTTGTTTTCAGAGGCTTTTTCTGACAGAGCTGTTTAAGGCAGAAAAGAAGGACGCTGTCCTGCAGCATCTGTTTGCTATTTTGACAAAAACCGTTTACAGATGTTTCATACAAGTGTCTGGGAACTGCGATACCTTGTGGAAAACGAGTATAATATGTGATCTTTAAAAAGGCACTTACCTGAAGCAGGTAAGAAAGCAGCCGTTTTTTGGGTCGCTGCCCAGCTATAGGTTACAGGCTTTTTAGACCAGTCAGTAATCTGCTAGACGTGGCGCTATAACTCACTGCTAGATGCTTTTGGATTCCACCTCAGGCTGCGAGGAGGAAGAGGATAATGCATGTTGAGAGGCAATTACCAGAAAACATCTGGAATCCCAATCTGATGCTCTGGGAGCGAGCTTCTCCCCTGGGCCCCCCCGGTGATGTGTTTGGGAATTGATGCAGTTAGGACACTTCCTCCCCCCCCCCACAACCACATACAAAAATAAAACATAAGCTTGTCACCACTGTCACACAAACAAAACAGAAAATTAAATAGGGCACATCATGTGGAATAGACTCTGAGTCTTCAGTGATACGGCAGAGGCCTCCAGATCTCAATCTGTTATGAATCCCAGCTAATTCCATTTAGGAATGGATCCTAACCCCAACCCTCACCTCACCTGGTTCTCGATAGCCTTGCGGTTCTTGGGGTCACTGACAACTGTCAGCTGCAGCTCAGCCATCTTCTTCATCTTCCCATCCATGTCAGTCTTCTGCAGCAGTCCGCGGACCTGGCTCCGCAGCAAACGCACCGTATCCTCCTTCCCCTGCCGCTTGGCCAGCAGCGAGGCACTGGCCGAATGGATGGCCGTCACCCAGTTCTCCAGGTCGGTCTGGTTGCTGGCCTGACAAGGGACAGGGGATGAACAGGATTGTTCGAATTGACAAAGCAGAAAGGAACATTTCTCAATACAAACTGGATTTAACAATATGGTCATCTTATAAAGGATTTCCAATCCCTGTGTCAAATTCTAAAAACAATCAGTCAATAATCAAACGGGATATTGAGGAACAAATTTTGAAGCTCCATTGACTGCAATGTTAACGAAAATGTCAAAATGATCAATAATCCAGGATCTTTTCTGGATCGTCACCAACATCTAAGCATCTGCTCCTGGTAACATTCCCAATATATCCTGAAAATGTAATCAAGATCCGTCTGTAGCTTTTTTTTTTAGTTATCTTGCTACAAACAAGATTCCGCCTCAGAGGAGGTAAACAATGATTTGGCTTCAAAATGAGAAATAGTGCTTCAGGAGCAACTGGTGTGCGTCACCTGGAAGAGGTAAATGTCTCCGTAGGAGTTGCTGAGGCAGAAAACATTCTCCTTTTTGGGGTGCTCGGGAACGGCCTGAACAATGCTGTCCTCAGCCAGGAGGGCATAGCAAGGGGACAGCTCCTGCTCCTGAGAGCCTTTACCGTAAGTCTTATAGAACAGCAACGTACAGCCTGGAAAAGAAAGCAGAAACACAAACACAAAGAGACAAAATTCAGCATTGATCCTACCCCCTGGTAAGTAATGTACATGCAAGCAAGTTCAAACGATCAAACCGAGTTTGATGTAAGGAAATATTCCCAAAAACAAAATGTCCTTGTCAAACTATCAAACCAAGTCAGAGCTGCAGTTTTATATACAGTGGAACCTCGGTTCCACTCATAAAAGTGATAACTTAATCCTTCTTTAAGCCTTTTCTCATTTCTTTGTAGCTTCCCAGAGGCACCCTTGAGATGTCCTGAATTCGACCAGAAGCCAAAATGCCCGTAAGCTTTTTGGATAGAGGACTATCGGCCAACAAATCGTGATATGATGATCAATAACTAAATGGTTGATAATTTACTTAACTCTGATTTATTTAAAACATGTCAGCACATTCTTTAACCCACTTTGAAGTTGACTAATTGTTTCCGTCATTGATAGACCTTCCCTGATTCGAGCTCACCTTTCAGGGTCACCCAGTGCTGCTTCCACTTGCGGCGAGTCACCAGCTGCAGCTTCCTGTCCTTGTGCAGGGTGACAAGGGGTTTAAAAGATAGCCAGCCAGCCCGTCGGACCACCCCCTGCTCCTTTTCAAACAGCAGATCCAGCTGCTCCAGCGACCCCTCAGCCGACTCGCTGCTGCTATCGTCTTCGGTTCCAGTCGACGGGTCTCTTCTCTCAGCCCCTTCCCCTCCTCCATGTCTGGCGCCTGTGTCCAGCTCCCTCATGAAGTTCTCGTAGATGTTCTGGCGAATGGCGTCGCTGGTCGTTTGGTGAATGGCCCCTGATGACTGTGCCCTGGAGGTTCCTGAGAACCAGAGGAGGCTAGAAACTTGGGAAGGGGAGCTGGTGTCTGCAGTCAGGCCATCGACCCCACTGTCGAAAGCATCACTTGTGTCTTTGTACCTGGTTTCCTGATAAGGCAGCAAAACACAGAGAAAGCAGCAGCATGAAAGACTAGAGCTTAACAAAGCATGTGATACTCCAAGCGTTGAACTAGTTTGGAGAGTGCTAAATGAATAGCAGAATCGCTGTTCACCCCGAGGGGCACATACCTTCAACTATACCGCCAGATAGCTATGCTCCTATTAATCAGCCTACGGCACTGCAACGCTGGAGGAGAAAACCACGCAAGCCTGCTTCAAAGTCTGCATTACAGTCTCTAAATCTTTTGCAAGGTGAGAAAGTGGGACAGATCTCCTGTGATGTCACCTGGGAGGTTGAAGCCCTCCAGGCTCAGACAATTTCACATCATTTGTAATATACTGTGGATTCCCAATTCCCCAAATGAACACTTGATAGAATTGCACACTTTCAAAAACCTAATGAGTGCATGCCGACTACACTTGAGGAGATTGCAGCATTGATTCTGCCCCTGGCAACAGAATGGAGCACTGCCGAGTCTCAGACGCATGACACCTGCCATCAGGACAAGGTGAGACTTTCTCAGCTCTAACTATATGTTTCTTTAAACGTCGCCCAGGCCAAACATGTCCAACGTCTCTCAGATGTCTTCCAGATGGCTTTGTATTACTTGCAGGTTTCTCTGCCTCGCTGTGAGGGGTCGTGATTTGACCTTTAAACCCTCAGAACAGACGAGAACCAGACCAAGAGGTGCTACTGATTTTTGTTGGCCTGCTGAAAGTCGGGGACTGCGACCCGCTGTTGGAGACGTACATGCAACAGAGGTTTGACAGTGAATAAAATAACCCCTGAAGGGTAGACAGAAATCAAGACCTTAACCCCCTTCAAACATTGGAGTGACTTTAAAATGACCTTGTTCAAGGCCTTTTTAATCAATACAAAGAAGAACCCATGCACTTGGCAACTGTTTATTTGCCTGAATGTGCATATTTCTCTCAAATAATTTGTCAATTTGTATTACAATTTATCCTCAAACACCTGCTCCTGGCTATTGATTTTATTCTTTGTTCTTAAACAAAAGTCCTCTGACTGGATTATGCAACAAAGGCAGCAGGACATGACCCGTGAGCCATTCCTTTAGTGCGGCTAGAACAGTGAACATTGTTTGGCTATATAAACCAGAAGATTATCAACCTTCAGACACAACTTAATTACTTCCATGAACGTTTGGAAAGATTTGGAGAAATATTAACATGCACAGCTATACTTGTGATGGAATTATGCGTAAAGGTTGGTGCCCTGTAAAACAAATTATCACAGACAGAGAGACATAGAGAGGACTATTTCCCCCCTCCTAAGTTTGATGTGAGGGCGTGGGGAGGGATTCCAAAGCATTCTGCAGAGAGAAAAAACAATTCAGGATGAAAACAACTGAGGGTAAATGAATAAGAGGGCGATACCGTTCTTCCTAAAACAGGTAAACATCAACACATGACAGATTAATATGGCATTATGAGACGGAGAAGATTTAGAAGCTAATGTAAGGTGACACCTAAAATGAAAAAGATCACTCTGCTGCACTTTGTCCCCAAGGGATCATGAGACAGGTTAAAGCAAAGACCCTCGTGCATTCAACTTAACTTTGTCAGCAGTTTAGACACAAAGGAGGATCTCAAACATTCTCACTGGAGCTAAGAAAAGGAGGCCAAAATGAATACAATGATCGCTCTGTTTCGTCCTTTAGTTTGTTGTCAGACCCGACTGACTGAACACCAATCCCTATTAGCAGATTTACTCTAAGGACTGTGAGGCGAGCGCCAATAATCTGCAAGTAGCACAGAGCGGGGTTAACGCTTCAGCGAGGATTTCGTTTCATTCGAACACAACCTCTCTGGGCTTACAGCTATTCTCTTGGCAGAGGTGAAACAGCGGTTCTGAGACCTTCTACAAGGCAAAGCTAAATGCATTAATGCAGAAACAATTGCTTTCAAGCCTCAAAGGACAGACGGACATGAGTTCAAGGCTCAGTTCAAGCAAAGGTTTCATGTCAAAATGAAAGCCATTACAGATGTAATGTTTGCAGGACAAAAATCACATGGTTCTATTTTCTATTTTGTTATTCAAAGTTCTAGAGTAATTATGAAAACTTGATTGATTCACGTACCGTGACGATACGATCCCTGTATGAACCCTGTGAGTGATAAAGGAGGGAACATCTTTATAAGATCCAGACAAAAACCACAACACCCAAAACTAACCTGAGATTTCCGCTTTTTGCGGCTGAGGCTACCCGTCCAGTCACTGAGGCGCCTCATGCGGCTTCGGATGGAATCTTTCTTATGATAGCCAAAATCAGTTCCAGTTTGTTCCTGATGCTCTTCCGGGTCAGGGTATTGAATGAGGTCCTCGCTTATGGTGTGGGCTTTGGGCCTGCGACAGGGCAGAGTGTATGAGGAGTACTGACGGCCCTCGAGGCTCTCTTCTTCTAGCGGTGCACCCAGCACGGATGCAAAAGAGGCTCGGTGTTGGCTCTGGGCAGGTTGAGGATCTTGCAACTGGAAACACAGATCTCTAGCTGTGGGAAAGGTAGCAGCCATTGTGGAGTCCTTGTAAAATTCTGTGATGGATGCAGGGGGAGACTGTTCAGTGAAGGAGTCCCGCTGGTGGATGGGGGAATGGACTGAGGTCCCGCTGGCAGAGCAGTGTTGGTCCTGATCACAGAGTTCTGTGCCGGGCCCCCAGGGAGAGTCATACCAAGAGCCATCAGAGCTCAGTGAGCTTCCTTTGCTGGTCCTGGCTGTAGAGGAGGTAGAGGCTGGTGGTGGTGGACCATTGTGGTGGCTGTCACTTGAACCCGGCAGACTGGGATTGGAGGCAGACTCCAGGTTGGGAGAGAACTTGAGCAGCTGTACGGGGCCAGAAGCCTCATCTAGGAGGAGAGGATTGCCTGAAGTGTTTGTGAATTCCACTCTGAGACTGCCATCTTTCTTGATAACCACCCGTGGGCTACTCTGTTCATCCAAGACCTCATGTTTACCACCGTGTGCATTCAGGGTGTGCCCATTAAGTTGCGTCCCATATGGACTATCTTCATACTCATCTGACACATGTCGCCTGCGCATACCGCATCCGGGCGATCGATGCCAGCGATGATCGCTGGGGTTGGCCCTCGCTGCCTTTGAGATGTAGTCATAGCGCCTTGGGGAGTAAGGCTGTCGGTTCTTAGGTGGGGAAAGACAGCCACGCCCAGCACACTTCGCCTTGTAGCCGGAGCCTATTGGGGCACTTTTCCACCACGTTCGGGGAGACGCTGCATCATCTTTGGTTAAGCGGGTCTTCAATGGCCTTGGTTTCCCAGGAAAGACAATGCTGGTGCCTTTTGGTCCCTGGATGCTATACTGACTCTCTGAATTCCCCATAGCTGCCTAGGAAAAAAATGGAAACAAATATATATAATGATAAAAACCATTGTGCTTGCCCATAGAGAGGAATAATATCTAAAATAAGTTCTGAAATAATTCCAGTTCATGAGAAACATAAAGGTAACTTATTACTCATGGACAAACTAATGTATTGACATGCATTAGAGAGAAACCACAGCAGCAGGGATATCTTCCATGTGCATTTCCAGAAGGAGACATAGAAGAGATTCTGGGTTGCATCTGGCCATTAAACCTGTTTGACCCATTTTATTGCATTCTTTCTTTCCTTCTAAAGAAAAGTCAGGTCACATAAACAGGACTTTGCTGGCCGCGGATGTTACGAGTGACAGTTTAGCACAATGAAAATTCAATTCTAGACTGTCAACAACGTTCTGACTTCTACTGCGAATTGCAACCAGACATTTCATTATAGGTTTAACTCTGACACTGTTAGAGGAATGGAAGAGACAGTTCTCGTCTGTCTGTGGTGCGATTGCATAACAGGACTAAACACACTGAAGACTCTTCCAAGTTCCTTGAATTAGCACAAGTAGATTATCCCACATGGAGGTACAGCGTGGCAAACCACTGCGTTTACTTCAAACTGGTTGCCTATATAGAAGCATATACTTAGATGGAAAAGATACGAAGGTCATAGCTATTAAACTCACCTGTCTGAAAGTTGGGAGCTTAGTGGAGCTTCTAAGTGCACAAATCCCTCCGCCGCATTTCTCAAAATCAAGTGAACGTCCTTGGAATCTGGCTCATCTGAAACACACAGAGACAATTTGGCTTAGAGTTTAAGTCTTATTCTGCAGGACTATAATTTGCCACGCGTTTGATAACGGGTGTGTGTCACTTAAAAAGAAGAACTAATCCCTGGCATTTGCGAGAGAACATTATTTGTTAGGCAGCACTACTTGCTTATCACTTGAATACTTGAAATAGTCAATGTGACTATTTCAAGTATTATCTCAACCTCGCCTCCAAATCCAACTATCCCGAATGAGCAATTCAACCAAAAAGTAAGCAGCATTTTTCCACCTCCGTTTGTGTCGATGCCGTCATCTTTGAACAAGGTCGGGAGGGGAAACTTTTTTTTGAAAGCTGGCTACAGTTAGCCTGTCTGTTTATTTTTGAACTTTGGAATCCTAACCTTCTCTTTTTTTGCATTAGTCACCGCCAAATTTGTCCAGAGGCAGATTCCAAAATCCCAAATGGTGGAATGAGGAGTGCTCTTTGCTGAGAAACCCAGTCATCTTCTCAATAGCAGTGTGTGTGTATATATATATATATATATATATATATATATAAATAACTTAACCCAACACACACTCAAATAAGGCTGGACAGAGCTAAGTGCACAAAGCCTAGCAACACACATACAGTGCGTGTAAGTTACAGTGTAGAAGTCCAGGAAAAAGTCCCCCACCCCTAACCTTCATTGTTCTGCGATGGGCAGCATTTAGTGTTTATCTGCTTTTACTTGGATGCATAACAACTTTGAAGTGAGATTAAACAGTGTAGATGGAGTAAACTGACTCCTGTAAATTTGTGTAATACATGAAGCCAAGAGGAACATTCCAAGGAGCTTGAAAATCTGCAAAATGTAAAGCACATGTTGTACTAAATCCCATAACTCATGGACAGGGGGTAACGGGTCAGAAAAACATTGCAAAATAAATAATCAAACATGACAAGGAGCCATAACAAAATGAATTAATTATCTCACTACGCTGATCAGAGGATTAACACTTGCTGAGTTCATCACAAGCTTGAGGGGAACTAGAGGGAGAAGATACGGAATGAAAGCAATGCTGCGAGAAATGGCTTTTGCATCATGCATTTGGAGATATCGCACAAATAATTTCCTCTATTACCAGACTTATTCAACTTGGATCAGGATTCACGTGGGCAAAAGGTAAGGCCGAGCCAAGAGTGCTCATGGAATGAGCATCAAATGCTGACCACGCAAGTTCCCTGCACGAACATGAGGGGAAACAGGCACATTTTCTTACTCATTCCCTCCTCTATATTCCATGTATAAAACTCTTACACTCGCATACTTCAGATGCCTGGAATCCTTCACGGCATCACGAGTGAGCCAGGCAAGCAGACTGTCATTTTGCCATTCCCCTTACACTATAATGCTAAGAAGTGAAGCTAAAAATCATCCTAAGCCCATCTACTTGAACAAAGCACAGTTCAACAATGCCCTTTGTTGACTACAGACAAAGAAAGAAGCTGCTGACAACACAGGAGTCAGCATAAAGCTCCTTGTCGAACCCGTCACCATGACTGTCTGCCTTTATCGCGACCGCTGAGACTATTCTGGCAAAGTTTATTCCCACTGAGCAGGGCTGAGCGTATAAAGAGCTTAAAGGCGTGCCAACACACAAACCTAAAGACGCAAACGTTTGGCCTTCTGCTGTGACTTGAACCGGACTATTGTGCGGCTGTTCCAATGGAACAAGACGGGTCTTCCCTTTTAGCTGGAAAACACTGCACCCGGTCTAACGCTCCCCCTCCCTCGCTGCCGTCCTCTGTTCTCTTCAATAGGCACCCGACAAGGCCATCTGCTGAGGGGCCGAGGCACCGCTGCCACCCCGAACGCTCTTCGGCACACCCCATGACCTGGCATTCTCCTTGTGCTGCCCCCCTGGGTGACTCCCCACATGAGTTCCGTGTTTAGTCTGGCACTGTGCGTGGCTTGGGTCTGGAGCTCTGTGGCAACGGTGAGGAACCGGCCACACCTCAACACGGTATAAACATAGTTGCAATGCAAGGCGGCACACGTCAAGGAATAAAAAGGATGGTAGCCACTGTGCATTTTGTTGAAGAGGAGCTACCGCCTCCCTCTTCCTCACAGAAGCAGCGTTAGAAGGCTGGAGAACATTTTACAAACCCTCACAGCCTTGAATTTGAATAAACTATTGACAGTGTGAAGCACAGGGCAATTCTTGACACACCACAATATCAACAGATTCCCTAAAACAGGGGTATCAAACTCAAATTACACGGGGGGGGGGGGGTGCAGGAGGTAAAGTGAGATGAGATGAACACTCACCCATAACAGGCATATCTTACTTTTCCAAATTTTCAGATTTATTTTTAACAGTCAAAAAATTCAAAAGACATTCTTGTGATATTCATTCATTGAATAAAAAAAAATAAAAAAAATCATATGAAACTCGCAGGCCGCATTAACCTTAAACTTTCATATTGTCCTTGCGGGAGGCAAGTTTGAGATCCCTGCCCTAAGGAGTATAGTAAAGAGTGATGATGATGAAAGCATGCAGCTTTGTATACATGTTGCTCTTACTGAACATAAACCAACAATTAAATATAAAGAAAGTATGGGGGGGGGGGGGGCAGTAATGAGGAACCAATAAAGCATATACTGTGAACTATGAGGTCATTTGTTATTGCTAGTGACTGTTAACATAACGGCGGTGCCTTTGCCTTCCTCCTGGGGACTCGACTCTTCTCACTTTCCTCTGGCGCTGTGACAACCAACTTCTGGCAGGAGCGGCACGCACGGCTTCCCATTCAAATACATGCAAAGCAACCCAGGACAAAACACCAACGAGGAGTGGAGCGCAGGAAACATAGGATAGCAAAAATGCAGACAGTCTCCGGCTGTCACGTCAGCCAGATTTAAAGTAGAAGAACTGTTTGTGTATGACTCGATGAAAGGCCGTGTAATGGCGTGGTGGCCAAAACATCCCATCATCATGCTTGTGATGGGTCTTTGGAAGGTTCATGGTACGTTTAGACATTCTGCAACTGCCTCCTGACCAACATGGCATGGCAGCCTTCGAAAAATATTTCACGCGTAGACCACTATCACTCCAGAGCGACGCCAACAAAAAACAAAGCCCCGTTTATCCTCATGGGTGAATGTCAGACAGTCCGAAAGCACACAGCAGCAGCACGTTCGATAAAGGCTGAGATTGTGGAGGGGTCCCATTGTTGTACCTTCATCTACAAGACTGCAAGCGACTTTAGAGAGATAAAGCCCAAAGTGCAAACTCTTACCTCACAAATTCAGGTGGAAACTCAACAGAGCACATCCAAACGCACACCTGAGGATCCAGACAGCAGGAAACAAAGCAACCTCTTTAAGCAAGCCACCTCTTAATCTAGTAAATTATAGAAACACGGGGGGATTAACACATAAAACACAGAGCCCATAATGTCCCTTCCTCTGTGAAACGGCCTTTCATCTAGAAGCTCTTTGAGCGGCATGCAAAAGGAGAAATCTAGCTGCTGCTCTCTGATCTCAGAGTTGGATTCTCCCTGTGAAGGCTCATTGAGTCTTAAAGCAACACACACACACACACACATAGCATCTGACTCAAAATGCCCAGACACACCAGAGGACACGTGGAAACTCCCTCCGGGCTTCGAAGAGGCAGCGAATCACAATCCTCCCGGGGTAACCCTGGGCAACACGGCGCCAAGAGGAAAAAGCAGGAGAGCTGGGGAGGCGAGGTGTAAAGTTCCAAACAGGAGAGCACAGAAAAGTAAAGATGTTTTATAGCCGTCATCCGACTGGAGTCTCCACTGCATAAAGGCTCCACTACTCCAGAGTGTTTTCCGATATCTTTCTTTTCCGTTGGCTGGGAGAAGGATGCAGGGCTTGTTGCCGCCAAAGGCAGTTTTCCATAGCTGTTTGAGTCAATTGCCCCCCCCCCCCCCCCAAAAAAAAGAAACGCTGGTGTAAATTGGCTGCAGCTCTGCCTGGGGAGTCACCGGGGAGAGTGCAATGACTGGCGCTCTTGTCTGACCCTAAATACCACAATAACCCAAAGAGGAGGCAAGGGAGGAAGTCGGCTACTGGGGGTGGGGTGGGGGGGGGACAGAGCCAAACACTGTGAGCATGAGCGAGAGAATAAAGTCAAAATGAAGGCAGAAGGCAGAGCCACAGAGGAAACGGCAAGACAAGCAGAGTTAGGCAGCATGGCTAAGCTGTTAAAAAGATTCTAGGAGCCGGGGGGGGGGGGGGGCAAAGCCAGAGGAGTGAATTAAAATGCAAGAGAATGACTCGTGACACGGCCTGGGTTAAGACATTTTGAAACGCACTCGGAACTGATTGTGACTAAGCCCCCGTTGCCAGCGGACTTGTGACTGCTTGTAGGTCTAAAAACACAGACGTGGCTCCGTCTGTCTACGGTTGGCGTGACTGTGGTCGCTCCACTGAACTGGACTCCTTCTGAAAACACCACAGCTTCAGAGCTGTCCCAAAGTGTCCCAAAAACTACCGCCTGGCGTGACGCTTTGTTTATTCCAGAGACGACATTCACGTTGTCCAGGGACATCCATCAGACACGACGTCATCAAAATCCTCACTGGGGTGTCTTTTTTAGAAATTCATTTCGGTCTGAATGGTTATTCAAAGTCCCCCCCCCCGCCGCCGCCCATCAGCCTGCTGCTTGACACAGAGACGCCGGCTTCAGGACACAATATTAGCAACGCTACGGGCTAAACAGCATTGTTAGCCGCACAATGGTCCTCGTGGCCGAGTCTGAGCTCCTCTCAAAGCCTTTTGTCCGGCTATAGATGGAGGCAGCAAAAAAGGTTGAGAGCAACGACACGCTGAAAAAGAGTGAGGCACAGGTGGAAAAGAAAGCACGGAGGGCCCACTGTGACTGCGATGCATATTCATAAAGCAGGTGCTGGATCCAAACGGTCTGAACCCCCAATTAAGATCAGTTAAGAGCCCACGAGCGCTGACCTGTCAAATTAAATCCCTCTAAATCCAAACTCTGGCGGATTGACTTTGGCGTCAATGTAGTTTCCATTCACACGTCTAACGTCTAACTAGGCAGTGGAAGATGAAGGTCACTTTAAACTACATGAGGATTATGGTTCATACTGATATACAAGTCTGCCGGGGCGTTCCCCCGACAGTGGAGTGGACCAAGTGCCGGAGGGTAAATACAGGGGGCGGGCATTTCTAGCAGCTAGACATGGAGGAGATCGGGAGTCGTGTGGGTTTGTGGCACGGGTTTCAGAGCTCATCAGCAGAGCTTTGCTTCGGGATAAAGCGTATAAAAACCCAGAATCCCCAACTGATACGGAGGACTAGATGACCCCCCCCCCCCCCCCCCAATGGCCCTTAAACCCCACTACGTGTAGTTTGTTAGCATTTAGCTCCAAACATGCAAAGTCTTACATATACGAGCACGATTCAGAGATTTAAGGATCGGACAGTCTGAAACTGGATAAACTTACATTTCAACATTCTAGTTAAATGTAAACTTTTACTGTTTTAGTGTATTTTTTTTATGAGTTTAGGGAGCAACTTTACATTTTCCCCACAACATCTGCTGCACAGAATTTTATGTGCTCAACAACTCGAGCATCTGAGATCGACGTATCCCATTTACAGATCTAACAGTTATACGCCTTAACCTTCCACATAAACAGTTTTTTTTATGTCAAATGCATGAATTATGCCCCATTTAATTTCTGACAGATTATTTGCAACAATCCAACTCTGATGAAAAGTGTAACCGCCCGGGCGACGCTCATAAGACCAGGCTGACGAATGCTGCGCCGTCGACGGCGAGTCAGAAGGAGAAATATGACTTTTCGCCCGGCTTGCTAATAACTCTCGTCTCCGTGATGAAGCCACTCTCATAGCCGGAAGCTGGTTATGGTGTGATGCCATTGATTTTCCTGCTCATTGGGGAATGCAGTAGGGGGGACGGGGGCAATTTGTGAAGGAAATGTCTATTGGGAGGGAATAGATTGATCTTAATTGCTTATTTGAGTAGAGATTAGTACACCGCCTCGCTCAGAAACATTTAATGACTATCGGAGGGGCTGTTGGTGTAGCCTGATGGAATTCACTTAGGCTGGGATGCTTTAAGTGTGTGTGTGGGGGGGGGGGATCAGGCCTTTTGTTGCTTTTTCACCCCACCGCTCAGACACCTTGGGGTTTTATCTTGTGGAGGAACCCAGTTTGCTTCTAAAACCTGACATCTTTACGCTTACAAAACCATCTTATTACGTATTCAGCCAAGGTGCGTCAGTGCTTTGCGAAATAACACACACTCTATATCGATATGTAGATGAGTGTGGAATGAGTGCAAGCCGTTTCTGATCATCTCTGACATTCAAACTATTCAAAGGGTTGTCCCCATCTTCAATCCTCCCTCACTCCATCCAGTAAAATGTGTTTTATCCCATCATCTGGCGCTTTGTACAGAAGAGACATTGATTCGGAACATCCTCCAGGGGGGTGTCGGAGCCCGACCTGCTGCCTGACGTGTGGGAAAGCACGTGCACAATTACATGTGGATGTTCTGAATTGCAAAGAGAGGAAGAGGTTAACAGCTATCACAAGAAAAAACAACAACAAAAACAAATGGTGTGCACAAGTGAGATATGGCAAACAGCTGTGGAAGGCTGCAGGTGCAAATCGGCTTTTCATCCGTGTCTCGGGACAGGAGAAGGTCGTTTTTTTGAGGGTTAAATACGAGAAGGAGAACGGCACGGACTCAGTCGCACGCAGCAGGAACTTGAATTTGATCCAAAGACACAGCATCCGAATTCCAAAACGGCATTATTTACATGCATCAACAGCTGTTCTGCAGCAGAATATTCGAGTCGTGTTGTTTGCTCAGCGCTGTGATATTGTCACATCAAAGCACATCGAACTGAGAGATGTAACTGTTTTCAAGCTGCACGGTAAAAGAGGCAGAGGGTGGTGCAGAAAAACAGTCGAGTCCTTGGCTGCTACAGGGTCAGATAAGACACCCCCCCACACACACACACACACACACACACTCCTGTGAAAACAAGCGCATACTCAGCCCTGGCCAAGAACACAGGGCGAAGCGCACCCAATTCCACGCACGGAGAGAAAATCAGTTATGCTGGTGTGGATAAGAAATAGGGAACGCATGTTTCAGACCGAAAAAAAAATTAATCTCAGGAAACATTTTCTTCCTGCATTTCTCCGCCTTGGTTCACGATGGCTTGTTTTATCGTATATTGCAAAAAGTCACCTGAATTGAAACCAAATGCAAACTGAATTCCCCCCCCAGAACTGACTGTGGCTATCCTGCGGGTTAATCCATCAAGCGTGTGAGCTTGAGTGATTAATTACAATCAGTCCGCAACTCACTCATTATCATAGCAGCGGCCACTGCAGTGCAGCGCAGCCGTCGTGTGAGACACACTCCAGGCTCCCCGAGGTGATCCATCAGAGATCATTGACCGTCACACAGGTTTCAGGGAAACCATGACATGATACAGGGAAGTTTGGAGCAGGGTAGAAGTGCAGGTAATCGATGGCCTCATGTATGAAGCACGAGTTGCACAATGCATATTCAAACACACACGTCAATCGCCGTGTTCAAAAGGAAAGAAAAACACATCGAGGGAGCAGGAATGGAATCATCTGCCATTTGAAAAGGACAAAGAATATTGTTCCCGGCGCACCGGACACGACCTGGGATGATAAAAAGCTGTGCTTTTCACTAAATGACATGCATTTGGGGTCGTAGGGCAGAAAAAAACAAAAAACAAAGTTTGGCTTCGTACCGGCAGACACAGAAACACACAATGCATACATCCACCTGCTAAACTGGCACGCCCCGCTGCAGGGGAAGGCCAAGCACTCTGCACCCAGATGCTTTGTGGGTATGTGTATGTGTGTGTGGCTCCCGGTCTCATCCATCACTGCCGCACACCGGTTTATTAATCCCTCTCTGCATTCTTGAGGGGCTCCGACGCCGGAGGGAGCCTCCCCCTCGTGGGCTCCTCCCACCTCGGGTGCCGAACACAACTCGCAACCCTGGAGAATCCTTTGCCCACCGTAAGGATGGGCAAACATTTCCTCCAGACATCCGTTGGTACTGTGTGCAGCGCCCCGATGGTTCGGGACAGGCTGACGCTAACAGACATAATTCAAACGCCGTCTTGCTATGCCAAAAGCATAGCCATGTGCTCTTCGTCCACTAGTGCTCCTTTAGTGCCCTATGGGGGGGGGGGGCGGATAGATCACAGCGAGGCCAAACTCATCATGAATCGCTCTAACTGAGCCGATCAAATTTTGTGAGCATTACTCTATTGACTGTACGAGGACCTCCGATGACTGATAACCCAAACTAATAAACACAACAAGCAGGCGGCGACGTATAGAAACCGGTAACAAAAGGTGGCGGCATACTTGTTGGACCAAGCTCAGCACTTTCTCCATCGTTTAATCATCAGTCATGTCTACCGAGGCCATAAAGTGTGACAGCCTGACAGGAGGGGGGGGGGGGGGGAGCCAGGGTAATTCTTCATGTCATTTAGAGGCGGTCAGGCCGGTCTGGGCCTGCCCGGGTGGTTCGTTCATCTCGGCCAAGGATGAGATAGGCAACAACGGAGGTTACGCTCAAGCCAGCCATTAGAGGCCATTACAGTCCATAATAAAGCACTTCTTTTACGACATCGGCAGGACTGAAAGGTCTCTTCTATCAAGTGCTCTCAATGGCTTTTACCTGGCGAGAGCGTCACCTAAACGGGAGCGATCCTAGTATGACGCACAGGTTTCCACATTAACGCCAGACAGTCCAGTGACAGGAGAAAACGCATCTGGTTTCAACCCACTTTTAGAAATGTAGAAACAAGGGAGGTTAAACTACAACGATCAGGATCATCCCTCTATAACCAGATGGATATCGAAGGGCTGGCAATTTGCTTCGATGGAATTCATTTTCATTTTTGCAGAGGCGAATTGGAACAGCGTCACAAATTAACGGGACAGGAATGCAATTTCTGTTTAAAATAAAAATGAATGTGATGATTTACGAGGAGAGACTTTAATATTCTGGTCACCCCTGTTGGGCCCCTGTTGGGCAACAAAATCCACATCCTCATCCCTGGCTGGGCTGAGCAGAGCCACGTGACCCCGGACGTAAATGGCAAATCAGCATAAGGCTGAGGACCTGTAAACACAGGACCACAGTCTGGACGGCCAAATAACTCACACATCAGATCAAATCGCCGCCGTTCAGACACATCCCGCCGTATCTGGAGTCTATATGCAGGCGTGTTTACACACATGTAATCCCGCCATCCACAATGGCAGAGAAATCTCATGCGCCGGTAAATCGGAAAAGCGTTCTCTGACGGCGAAGCTGCTCAAAGCAGCCGGCTTACGACGGAGGAGATGGGATAACTGATTTCCCTTTGCAACGCTGTCTGTTGATCAAAGGTAGGCTAAATTCCCCGAGCAATAAACTGGATGTGAAATAACACCAGCTTAGCAAAATCTTGCTTTTACTAGAAGGAATGATGTCGTTATCATTTGCCAGAACTATCTGTTTCAGTTCAGCTTTTGCTTCCAGCCGGATATAATGTACAGTATCTGATGCCGTTCCCAGGCAGATCTACGGCAGCAGGAGGGAGAAATCTGAGCTGGACGGTCCCCCCCCCCCCTCCCTGATGAACGGGCGAGACAGCTGCTGAGGAGACACTCGCATAGATAAAAGGGAATTCAACTCAACTCCCCCGCATCTCTTAAATAGCCGCACAGGAAGTGCAGGAAAGCAACGATGCACGGATACACTTCTCACGTCAGAACTACATTTTCACTTGATGATGTCATCTGATTCACACGAGCAGTGCCTTGGCTCAAGGGCACCTCGGCAGCGCCCTGAGGTTAAAACTAGCCTCTCTCCAGCCACCAGCACATATTCCTCATTTAGTCTGGACTGGGGCTTGAACCGGTGGACTTTTCCGCTTCCCAGCCCAAGGCCAAACCTAACCAAGCCACTGCTGCCCCTTTACTGCAAGCCTTTGATAAAAGCAACAAGAAAGCTTCATCAGCGGGGGGGTAAACACCTAAACTAGTTTCTCCAGTCGCACGTGTGCAAGCGGCACATGCAAAGTCAAATCTTTGCAGAACAAACTCTTTTGTCCTGCTCTGCAAAGTCTCCCGACCGAAGAATGTGGTTGGTGCAGACGGACAATGGTAAGAGTGGGCAATGCAAAGCGCTGCTAAGCGCGAGCAGCTGTGCCACGTGCACGCCGCGCTCACTGACACGATTAAATTAAGGCCCCTGCCAACCTCGTTATTATCCCATCCATAAAAGGGGGAGGCTCGAGAATGCCAATGAGCGGCGGACGCTCATTTTGCTACTTTCACATGATTACAGATTATAAATGTTCCATCTGACAGGCTTCTTTTGAAACAATTATATAGATCAATGTTTGCTCGGTTAAATATATTCCTCGACCCAATGAAATTACTCCTCGCGAGCAGATGCAACAGCCCGATGATGTCCCCACAGGACGCGCTGGTGACATCGACAGGCAGATGCTTCAACCAGCAGAGGTCACAGTAGGTCAAGCTCTTCCATTATGAGGGGGGACAAGGGTGGCATTTATTCACAGACCTCTCCTCCTTAGCAGGGGTGGGCTTAGAGGGGATGGGGATGGACACTTAAACCTCGAGGCAACTGGGTGATTTACAAACCATCCACTGTTCCTCTCATTACTAGTGGAGATACGGTAAATGGTTCAACCCCAACACCCACGGAGAGGAAGGTATGAACATGAGGAGGGACTACACAAAGAGCGCTAGAGGAGGAATCCACAGACAGAGCAGAATGATCTAGAGAATGAACTGCCACCCAAGCTGAGTAACAAATAACATGAGAATATAGAAGTGGGTGCCAAAAAACGCATGCACTGCCTCCCCACTTTGAACACGGATACTGACCACAGAGGCCTGCAGCTGTTTTAAAGCATCTAACCTGATCTGACTTGTCGACAGAGACTGGGACGCTGTTTTGTCTCACACTACAAAGTAGAAGAGGACACCGATTTTATGATGATTTCATGCTACGTATGAATGCTTCTTGCCCCCCCCCCCCCATCGCATTTCATGGCCGGCCAAAAAAGCCCAGGCGTTAAGCCTGATGGTATGGATGCTGGTGAGAGATCGGAAAGAGTGAGATCAGTCTCCCAGCTTGTTAAAATACTCGGCTGCAAAAAAAAAAAAAATAATACCCCGGCACAGTCTGATAGCATGATTAGCAAAAGCAGCAGGCACGTCTGGGACGAAACATGAATGCACAGACAAATCCACACATGGAAGAGCTGCTCAAGAACAGCGGTCGGCTTTGTCTCGTAAAGGTGATGCATCTGTACATGACAATACAATGTTGGATTCGCTCTTAATGAATATGTCATCAGCTACAGGGCAGAGCAACATGTGATCGGCTGCGTGAAAAGGAAAGCACGGTGCCAGGAGGCTGATAATTCAACATGGACAGGCAGAAGTGCAGCTTTGAACTGTAGGAATCACCTCAACTGCTAGGAAACCCCCAGTTCCTTGGTGATTCTCGCCATTGTTATTATTAGTTTAAGCCTGGGCATGCCAGTATGAACCAAATGTGCCGTTTATTATCATCATTAGTATAAAGAAAGAAAAGAAATGAAAACCGCAAGTTTCCAGAGAGGCTGCTTTCTCCACGCGAGCGGACCACAGGGGCTTGCCGCTGGCGACAGGAGTGCTCGCTTGCACACAGAAAATCACTGCAGGACAAGCGCCTAAAGACACATGGAATATAGTTCTCCATGAAAATAGAGATTCTTTTACAGTCTTTGCAGTCTTTGCCAGGCAGAAACAGACATTTGGACTGAGGAATTGTGCAATTCCTGATGAAAAGCATCGATGGCGTGGAGTGTCATCAAGCTTTTCCAGTATTTGTTTGTATTGGCAGTGAAGATGAATCGCAACCACTTTGAGACACAAGTGCATGTCAGTGACACATGAGTCACCAGTCAGGGCGCGTCCTCCTTGGATCGCTAACCTCACGAGACTGTGAATAAATGATTTCACCCTGCAAAGGGGAAATGATTTATAATGAGGGACAACATCGCCATGCACATCCACATCCTGTCCCATGGGAGGCGAGTATCAAAGAGTATTAAGTGGATAGTAGATGTAGAAAAATGCAACATCTGTGAGTGTAGTAAACGGGATTGCTACCGTTACGAAGGAGAACGAAAGGCACGTGACACAGAGATGTACTTATTCAGCTTTAAAGAATGAAAGGACATCTTAAATTCAACATGCGGACACGCAGGACAAGCTATGAGTCAGTCCTTCCCCTTTTACCACCATCACCAGTTTAACTTTAGACACGGTGAACTCACTAGTCTTCTATATCCATGAAGATCCATCTGGACAAGCCAACATAGGAGATTTGTGTGTGTGTGTGGGGGGGGGTTATACAGTCTTAGCCTTCATGACATAAAAACATCATCATCTGAGGATTGCTTTAGATTAGCAGTATTCAGGCTAATGACAAATGTATCCACTCAGTCCCATGGAGCTTGCTGTAGAGGTGATGTTCTCGAAGGGCAGAGGAACCAGGACCAGATCGGTGAAGTTCATGAACCCAAAAAGGTTCATTGTCCTTTGCTCCAGTACCGTTAATAAGATTAGGATCGAGCTGAGGACACATTAGAAGCCAGCTCCAATGACAGTTGAACGTCAGGTACCATTAATAGCTCCTGCTACCCTCTGTACAGAAATAAGTGCGTGTTTACAGCAGCCTGGTGAACTGGTTGACTTCAAACACAAGATTCAGTGGCTCGCCAACTCTCCGCATTGAGCTTCCGAATGTGGGAAAGGTCAACACAAATAACACAGCGTTTACTTTTAAAAAGCAGCAACTGGTGAGATCCTGGAGGTTACCGTTACGTCGTTCACTGAATGGGGGGGGGGGGGGGGGGGTGCACCAATATCGTAGGACTGTCCCAGGCTGCAAAAAAAGATAAGCCACGACCTAATATTAAGGAATTCACCTACATTAAGGCTGACCGTGTTGATCTAGAAATTTTCCATCTTCAGTTCCAAAAATTCATCAGCCCCGGGAGGCAACAACGACCAGGAAGACATCATCTCCTCAAGGAATATGAATTGGGGAACTGGTTCCGCTTCCCTGAGAAGTTTGCTCATCTCAGCATCGGTTTGGGCGGCACTCGATAAACCCCACCAAGGCTGATAGACCTGCCGTTACACCTTCGCCTATCTGCTGTCAACGCCACCCAACGCGTGGACTGTGCATCCAGGGTGGCATTATACAAGAGCCAAGGAGAGACAAGGATACAAGAGCCAAGTAGAGACAAGGATTCAAGAGCCAAGTAGAGACTAGGCTTTGGCACCGGCTTCACAGAGAAAAGTGAAGTAGGACGTTTCTGGGTAATGAGGAAACCCCAAAGTCGACATGAGTGAGAATTGGAGAAGGGCGAGTTAATCTTTGGGCATCTAGAGGGTGCTGTAAAAATAAGCCCACACACAGACTCTGGAACTACAGCCAATGTTATGTACCGCTTGGCCAATGAAATGTTATCCTCACATTACAGGATAAAAAGACTATCATAGTATTCTGGATGTGTTGAGAGCAAACAGATGGAACTGATGAATGACCCTCTAAATTACTGTTTTGGTTCTCTTTCTAATGAGTTTCTTCTACTGAGAGACTGATACTTGAGCACTGTCAGTAAAAAAAAAAAGGAGTCTTAATGATGATATCGCCCCCCCAGGAAGAAGGTTGTTTAGATACATTTGTGTCTTTGGAGAAAAGAATCTCAGAGTAAGATTTAATTGAGCTTGTTCAGCGAGTGGATGCCAAGTTTGCTGGCGACCTAAAGGCAAACCGGGACCCAGTCTCTGTTTATAGTGGCTGGACGCCAGAGGACTGAACCGACATGACAAGGCTGAGACGCTCAGAGGAGAGAGCTTATCGTGCTCGGAGATCAAAACCACCGACTGCTGAAGCCAGGTTGGGGGGTCTGGGAAGGGGAAGGAGCGCTAATGACCCTGAAAATGTGCCTCGACAGAACTCCGGCACAATGGCAAGCCAAAGCGCTTCACAGCTGTCACAAAGCCCAGCAATTGTGGCCATTGTAGATACAGAGGCGGTAATGGTGAATGAACTATCCGACGGCCGAATCCATGTGCAAGATCCCTATAGCTTTCATCAGAAAACAACAGGACAAAATAAAGTGAAGAGCACCTGGGATGCATTGGAGTAAGTGTGTAGCGTGCAGCGCAGGGCATCATCAGAGCATCCAAGCATTTCATTGCCTGCAGCACCAGCTGTGTTTGCCCATGCTACAGGGTGAGGATAGCACGTGAGACCTTACAGCTATCGGCTCGAGGTGGGGGGGGCAGATCAATCACAATTTGTATTCTTATAGGGACTGACCAGTAAGCTGATTTAGAGACAAAGGAGAAGGGGTGGGGTGCAGAATGGAGTATTTGTACTGAAGAATGCACCATCTTTTGAAGAAAGTAGCAAAAAAGGCACACAGCAGAGACTAGGATGCGACGGGACAGTTTCTGCCGTGAATTTAGAATCAAATGTTCAAATAACAATTTCCATGGATTATAAAAGGCATCAAGTCCCGTATGCAGATCGATACGCCTGCAAATAGCTTCAGTCCTTGTTCTCCACCTCGCTGCGTTCAGTGTTCATGCATTCGGATTATACTTTAAGGGATATCCGCTGCTTGTAAATCACATGAGCAAAGTGCTGAGGCGGCGCCTCTTCCAGACTGAAATATGGCACGGCGTCTGGTGAGTTTACAGGCTTTTACGTGCACCGCTGGCTCAACTGCCACCACCGGGGGGCCACCGTGCGATTTATACAACCGTCATAATGGCACGTCTTGCAATTAATTCTTCTCGGTTAATGAAGGTCTTCCCTAAAAAAAAAAATAAGTCCCTTCTTCACCACAACCATCTGTCCCTTTAGCTCTTAATCCAGATACCTTGTTCCATTCATAGCGGGGGGTGGGGGGGGAAATCCCACTACTCATGAAAGCTGGACGGGACCACGACGCCCTGCTGCGCTGGACACAGAGTTCCCGTTTGTGCAGCAGAGCCGTTTGAGCACATACTTGAAGTGCAGCCGACGGAACCAAATCCCTGTAAGCAGTGGAATGCGTTTCCACCGGATTAGTAGCCAATGCAAAACCAGTTAGATTCAGAATAACTGAATTGTGCAGCACAGAAGGCATAAAGAGTCCCCTTTTTGGGTTTTTTTCACTCATGTCTGCCCAAAAGCTGCATCTGAGAAGACGGTTGGGGTGATGTCATCGCTGCGTTGGCAAGGCGTCTTCGATCTGCAGTCGTGTGCATCCGGACAGGGTCAAAGCCGGCCCCCGCATGTGTCTTTTTTTTGGTTAGCATGGCGGCGAACGAGATAGCAAATGAGAGGGTCTTGGCCGGGATGCTGTCAACACAGGCTTTAAATTCACCTGCTTTTTATAGTAACCACTCCAGACGCTGCTCGCTGCACGCTAGCAGCAAACACTTTGGCAGCTAAATATAATCTCAACCACAGAAACAAGAAGGAGAAACGCGGCGGCCGCCCTTCTGAACGTCCGACTGGACCGTCTGCACCGTAGCAGAAGCCCCGAGAGGACATTAAGTGACACAAAACTGGTTTTAAAAAAAACTTCACACTGCAGCACGTTATTGCAGACTGATTTTCCCCCCAGTAAAAAAAATATTTACAGTAACGCTCAGCAGCATCTGTTATTATGATTTCCTACAGTTCACCATGGCTTACTGTGATTTTCCGCAGTACGTGACCATGTACTGTAATTGTCTTTGGTACGTGGATGTGTACTTTTACAGTAGTGACGATTCATTTGACTTTGTTGTTAAATATCGCAGAGTATTTTACTGAGAATAAACACGAAATACTGTAGATTTTCCAGCAGAATTTATTTTCCCAGTGTAGACGGTGCACCCCCCCCCCCCCCCCCCCCCCGCAGCACCTCTCTACCTAGAGACAGGAGAAGACCGTCATCCCTGTGTGACAATAAGTCACATGCACACCGCCTTATATGGAGAAAAATGTGAAGGAGAAGACATTGGACATAAAAGATTGGTGTGTCTCAGCCAGCATGCAAGCACTTCAGAATTAATGCCGAGGGGGGGGCTGCAGTTATGTTTCTCTTTTGTCACTGGTAAAACTCTTATAGTTTCAGCTCGTGTCACAAAAACTGAGCAAGGAAAACGAGTACATTTTCACTCTGGTTCAAAACCTCTTCCAAACCGAAGGCGGGGGGGGGGGGGTCAGAATAGTAAAACACAATGTTCCTCACGGTGGAGCATTTCTTTTCCACAAAAATGTCAACCACGAACGCAAAAGAGAAAAAAAAAAGAGACAGCATGTGGTGCCATAAATTCTGCCGCTGCTTATTTTACTGATCTCCTGTGGAAAACATGGGAACAACAGTAATTATGCAAGTCATTAAAGTAGACAGTAAATAAATAATGACAGTAAAGTAGATAACAGTCCATAAAACAAGCAGGGGAGGGCTGAATGGCCAGATGAAAAAAAACAATAACACAGCACCCCCCCCCCCCCCCAGAAGACAGCCTTTCCTGTTGATTCATGCTGGTTTTCAGTCTCAGTCGTGGTTAGGAAAGAAAACGATTAGTAATCATTAACCGTTTTGACTGCCGGATAAACATCACATTTCCAGAAAGATGGAATAAAACACAACACGAGTGCAAGAGGTGAACAGAGCCTCCAGACTGATCGAAGATCCAGCCAGCCTGTGGAAGTCAAACATTAGACAGAGCCCCCCCCCCCCCCCCCCCCATCATCCCAAAAGGCACTTCCCTCCAGGGGGGGGCCCGGGCCCTTCTGTTGCTCCTGTAGGTGTGTAGGGACGCGCACATCCAAACAACAATAAAAGTTTAGGGTAAATAAAACCCAAACACAACAGGAGAACATAAACTCGGCATTTAGCGAGACGACCCCCCCCCCCTAAATCAGAATAAAACAATCAAGCTGAGCAGGACGACAGGACGCTGTTGTTGTTATTTACAGCACCATATGATCCTTACATTACAATCTATTGGGGAAGCCGAGAGCCTGAACGCGTCACGTCAGGAGAAGAGGCGAGAATGAATCAAAGCTCTCCATGACGTCACTCGCATCAACGCTCTAATAGACGTCTTTACCGGGACGTGATTGGAGTCACAGCTGCTGCAGAAATACTCGATAGACACGCAAAGCTGTTACGAGTAAGCGCACGTTCGGGGAAGCTTCAAAAAACACGGAAAAACTTGTGCGTAAAACAGAAAACTCTGCGCGCTCCCGACTCGAAGATGCGTTTAAGTGCCGCAGAGACGCACCGGACGCCTTTAAAAACGCGACGTGCGCGCTGAATAAGTTCGCCTCCAAACTTACGGTTGTCGTTTTCCCCGTTAAAACATTCTCCTCTCGCAGCGTGCACGTCTCCTCTCTCCGCGGACGCCGGCGTCGCGTTTAAATTACACACAAAAAATCAGCTTTTTTTTTTTTTCTTGAGCGGACTTCCACGACTCCGCCGCTCCAGACCAAATGTTCCTGGGACGGGCTCCTCCCAGACAATGTGGGGTTAAACTCCTCCTTCCCACGGACACGCGGAGTGGGTGTTCCACAGGGCATTAAATACTACAGGATGATAAAACGCTAAAAAAAACAACAATGATGTGCTGATAATAGTCGATAATCAGTCATGTTATCAATAAAGCTGGGGCAGTAATACTCCACTCAAATATTCATATTTTAAACAGATCACGTCACACTTAAACAATTTATCGAAGCAAATAAATAATGTTTGTAATATAGAAGTTTGTGTTCTGAATGCTGCCTTCGAAGAAGCTCCAGAAATCAGCTGCATTATAGGAGATGAGGCGTTCGGGGCGTTTTACACAAACAGATCATCCAGCGAGTCTGCATTTCAGCTCTGGGTAGTAGTACTAGTACTAGTGTAGCACCCCATACACACTCTGCAGTGTGTGTTTAACAAGCTTTAGACAAGTTTGCACAGACAGAATGTTGCATGTTTTAAATTAATTCTTGCCATTTTACCTCCCATAAAAATGTGTCTAACTCAGGAGTAATCCAGTTTCCTTATTTCATCTGGACCCGTAGTCCCACGAGGATTTACTCGTCTCTTTGACCCCTTGACCCGAGAGCCTCCAGCCCCGAAGCTTCTCCAGCCAGCTGTCTTTCTTTGAAAGGTGAACAAAGTGTTCTTATTCTGCATAACACAAACAACCCCCCCCCCCCCCCCGTCACATGACCTTATGGACAGATAAGGACAGCGTGATAGGAAACAGGTTTGGTGTCCTCAGAACGCGACTAACAAGACTCGCCATTGTTACGCTCTGATGACCCTAACGTTGAAGTATTCGTTCCTCTTAACATTCTCAGTCATCTGCTTCCAAACGCGCGCCCCCCTCCCAGATCAGAAAGATCAGAGGACCATGGCCTTCCTTCCTTTCCGCTCATCTCCTTTTCAAAGCAATGCGGGTCTGGCGTGTCGCGCCTGCATTTGTCTTAAATCGATTTATGCCTGTCTCCACTACAATCGGCCTCTTGGAACGTCTTTGGCATTCAGCTTCAGTTCTCTCTGTACGCTTTAAAAGTCATGCCAGGAGGGTGTGAATCATTTCAGGCATTTTAATCGGCTGTAAATAGAGTTCAATACAATTTCAAAAAAATAAAAAAAAACAAGCCTACAACAACAACCCTCATTAATGGATTTTCATTAAGTTTTTTTTTTGCAAAAAGGGTTAACAGCACATCCTCAAGTTAGCAGCCTCTGATTGGTTCTCAGATGGGATGATCACCCATGACAACAATCACCACCATCACCAGTGCTGCAGATCCCCATCCAGTGTGAAATATTCTCCAGCACCTCATTCTGGGTTGTATTCGGGCCACATGGGGTCACCCCTGCAGCGCTCATTAAACACTGACAGACACCTTCCTTCATACCTGTCTGTCCAGTCAGCGCTCCAGTTTGGGCCGTTCCCACCAGCTCACATGCAGGCGGACTGGTCGGAGGACCGGTTGATGGCTTCGGTATTTATTGATTTATATAAATAAAGAGGTGCAGAAAATCAGTGACTCCCTCCAGCAATTATTGTTTTTTTTTCTGCTGACGCCAATGAAATGTTCTCCGTCCTTCCCAACTGTCACCTCTATATGCCACTCTAATAGGGTCATCGTTGTAATTCTCTAGTGTGTAACTGTGTGTGAGGGTAAGGGGGGGGGCACACAAGATCCCTTGCTAAGTGATTTTCTCACTCTTCTCACCACTGCCCCTTGTGCAATGTGTTGCAGCCATTATTACCACCGTCTGAGGCCTTCCACGTGCATTTGCCACCCTCGTTTGCCACGCAGCTTTTAATGGCTTGCTGGGGCCGGGGGAGAAAGAAAAAAGTTCTCCGTGGATCGTCTTGAAGCAAAGACGCGTATTTGTGTGAGAGGACATCTAGAAACACAACGGAGGTGTGTCTGGACATTATTAGACAAAGTCGTGCCACGCCGTCAAAACAACTCCTCTACAGCAGCCGAAATGAAAGCCCCCCCCCCCCCCCTCCATCACAAATAGGCGACTAGATAAAGGAAATCTTTACACCGGGTGGAGATACTGTATGGGGGGGGAATCAAGGCATTTTGGAAAGGCTTTTAATTGAATAGGACAGATCTCACCCCAGTGATGCCGCGTGGTCTCCTAAGGGGCCTGAGTAATGAGAAATCAATGACGACAAGCAGCGGATGCATGTCGCCAGCAGCCAACCTCTCAGGCCGCTGTTATCCAAGGACAGACAGGGCATTTAAAGGCCTGATTTAGCTTCCTGTGATTTCATTAGATAAAAACCTTAGAGCATGTGCTGTAAAAAAAAAAAAAAAAATAAATAAAACTACAGCCCTGCACAAAATGAGTCAAATCCTCAAACTACAATTTGTGCAAAAATATACCCGGCTGATGAAGCAGGGCAGAGCCTTGATGGAGGCGTCTGGACCTGCCGTCAGAGGATAAATAAACTGCAAGGGAGCGAAACCCCCACATGCAGCATGCGATGGCCCGTCTTCCACAATGGATACGCCATTTAGGAGGGAGAGGAGCAGGATGGGGCGGTGATTACTTGAGTTCTAGGTGGAGGAACTATCACAAGGGTGTGACGGAGCAACGGGTCAGGCTGGGGGTGGGGGGTGGTCGTGCCCCCTGTGTGAAGAATGGATTAAGACAGCTTTTAATGAGAAGGGGGGGGGGGGGGGGGACAAAGAGGCTGCACCTAAGAAAAATGTAATATAGAGAACAGACACAGGATCTATAAGAGCTGGTTGTTTCGATCGAGCATTTAATGAGGTTACTATTGCTTTATGCCACACGGGCGTTAGTTTTTAATAAATACATTTTCCTGTTGGTTGGGAGCAACAAGTGGGTGTGAAGGTGATTGCTGCCCGACAGCAACACTACTTTGCCTCCCACGTCTCACACTTATTATTCGCAACTGTATAACAACCAATGAGAATAAAATCACAACATTAGACTTTGGAAATGGATTTGTATTTATATTTTATGTCCATATAAACCTGTTTTTTTCCCATATTTTTTTTATGTTTTATGCAGCGCTTGAGTCAGGATGTGGATTCATCTGTCGACGGCTATGCCATTTGGTGCGCTGAATATTCCCCCCCGTCAGAATGTGTTCACTTTCCATGCAGCGAAGTCGAACCTAAAGCTCAGATGAGCTTCGTGGACACATTTGAGCATCTGTTGTGTGAAAGAGAGAAATCTGTTCAACAATTTCCTGAAATCTTCTCACGCACACACACACACAGAAGAAAAAAATCGAATTCAGTGTAACACAGGTTTTTCTTTATCCCTGCTTTGGCTGCAGACTTTAACCATCTCCTCTCGGGAGCACCCTCCATCTACATTCACTCAAAAACAGCCAGCTGCCGGAATTTATGCTGGCTATTCCAGCAAATGAATTTGCAGCGACTAACAAGACAATCGTTTATCATTTTAAAAAAATAATGTCGGTCCACACATGGGTAGAGAAAATCCGACGCGAAGTGTCAGATCGGATTTATTTCTGAAGTTGAAATAAATGAAATAACATTTGATTGATTGCAGGGAGATTTACCTCCTCAAGGAAAGATGAGTCCTGGACTCGTCTTCAATAGACTCACAGAAAAAAAAGACAAAGTAATTCTGTCTCCCTGGGAGGGAGCGACAGTTTAAGCTGCTTCAAATCTCCTCACTGCCGGCCAAATGGCTGAAACAACAGATTGTGGGAATCCTCAGCAAAGAGAAGGACCTCTGATTGAGTTCTCACAAGCTCGCCGAGTCCGCAGAGAGCGTCGCACATCAAGCCAGCGTACGCACCGAGGAAGTCAAAAGATCCATTCAGGAGAAACTCAGCAAGGCGCTGTTTGGAATGAGGGAAACGCAATTATTTACTGTGACCGTTTATGTGATTCTAATTCAATGGGGGCACCGGACAGACTGAAAACAGGTCATGCAAATTCAAGTAGGATCAGTAAGACCAAGGCCGGGAGTGACAGACGTGCGAATTCAACAGCACAATAACCTTTTTCTGTAATTGATGATCTGTAATTAACACACTGTGCTGTTCTTTGTGAATCACCGGCATAACACGGAAACGCGTGAGACGCAAACGGGCCATTATCGGCTCCATTAAGACGGCGACAGTCTCGCCACCGATCGACTAAAGGTAACATTCCCACACCCGTTAGCTCCTCGCTGCCCCGCTGAGAAGCACTTTCACGCCCATGCGAAGGGAGTAGAGCACGAGGCTGTTAAAATTAGGTGGTTTAAAATGGGCTCGTTTCACTTTCTTAATTAAAACCACTCCTGCTCGTTACCGCAAAATCACCAGGACCGACTAGGAGTAAGAGAAAGCACCGAAAGCCCAGGACGGGCAGGTTCTGTCTGGCAGCAACATAGCAACATAGGAAATGAATGAGCCGGGCTGTTAAAGGTAAACTGATACGTCCCCCCCCCCCCCCCTAAAAAGCGTCTGGACTGGTTTGTTTACCGGCTCTGTGGAGCCCTGCACTGAAACAATGGCCTGGCTTGTGGGATGGTGAGCTTATATTTCAAAAGTTTGTGTTTGAGGCTCATAAAGCAGTTTTTTTAACGTCTCCTCGGGGAAAAACTTCAAGCAGTCTCTCTGTCGGTTCCTCCACAGAGTGCACAGAACCGTAGGGATAGCACCGCTCCAACAGAGTTAAGAGAACGTTTACAATAAAACAGTAATATAAGCTGTATTCTTCCGTGTCTGTTGGATTTTATGCACGATTGCAAGAAATATTCATGAAGAATTTTCATGAAACTCGGTGGGGAGGTTGGGTTTTGGGAGAGATCAGATACCAATGAATGTTGGTGCAGGTCCAGATTCTGCAAGAAGATTCTTGCAAGTTGGTTTGTATACATGCACTATGTTGGCACGTGGGTGGTGCAACGGGGGCTCGACTGCATGCATGTTGCGACTGTAAATAACTGCACCCAGCTGTTCTATTTCACCGTCTGGTTACTCTAAGTTATTCATTTGCTCTTTATCACATCAGACTGTGTTTTAGTGCAAAGCATAGGATGCTCCCTGGCTTTATTACCTCCGCCAAGGAAGTCATGTTTTTGACGCTGTTTGTTTGATTGTTTGTTAGCAGGATTACGGAAAAACTGCTGAATGGATCTTGATGTGAAATCTGAAGATGGGCCTAACAGTAGCTAGTTAACTATACATTAGTGCATCGGGTGCGGTTTTAGGACTAGGATTTTTCTTACTCAAGGGGGTCATAAAGGGAAGACATGCCACAAGTCCATGCACATTTTTGGACCATTTCTTCTCCACCTAGATGTGAACAGAAGAACAGCATTCAACCAATAGCAGCTGGTCCTTTGGTGTTCGTGGGCTCTGCAGCAGCCCTGCATGTGTGTTTTCCTATTAGCCTACTCATCTAATAATAACTAATGGATGTTAGCGTGTGACAATTTTTCATTTGGGCTGTGGAATCACATTAGTTCCCCTGTGTGTTGTGGTGTGTGTTTTATTCCCAGATGGAAAGGACTCTTCTTCGTTCTTTTTTTTTTACGTATACACAGGGAGCTCCAGTCGGCTGCTCCAGTAATCCTGAAACAGGATATTAGGGATTTAATAAGATGGAGTTCCTCCTCTTTAGTTTGTTCCTTCTGGTGATTTGGGAGGTCGTGGGAAATGTTTTTAGGACTTGCATACTGGTTTTAGGACTTGCATACATTGGGCAAAGCAGGCTGATGAAGTTTGGGTAATTTACACTGATTTAACTCATTTATTTTGCCTTTTAAGTTGTTTATAAGTTAGTTTTTACATATTTCTAAATATATGCTATTTGACCTGGTTTACACTCAGTAAACCTGAGGCCAGTGTTAATATTAAAAACTAATCTACATATTACAGAGTGGAAGGAATGATGCTTTTAGGGGCCTCCAAGATGATTATTAATCCCTGAGAGCCCCATAGCTGGTTAATCCGGCTCACGTTCATCATGTTTCCCTTATTGGGGCTCGCGGGCTTTTTTTTTGATGAATAACCTTTCAATTCTTTAGCACAGCTTTACATCTTTTAATTAATTAATGAACTCATTTAGGCTTTTTGAAGTTTGACTTGTGTCTGTCAGTCCGACTTGTGGCAGTACAGCCAAAGGCTCATTTCCCAGTCAAGTTACAGGTTTGACTGGTTTGACTGGTTTGACGAATGCTCTTGATTAGCCAGTGGACTGAACGCGATTCGTCTCAGGAGTACATCAAAAGAAATGATAAAAGACAAATAAAGTATATTATAAATACTGACAACATCTTGTAAACCACATCACACTCTTTTTAAAGCCACAAATTGCCATATTGGTTCGTCTACCTGCTCCTGTGATGAAGGTGTGAAGCACCAGCGCTCCTTTACTCATCACTCATTCGTCATGTGACTGCAGAGCAAAGCATGTCCAGTTATTAAATGGAATTAAAAAAAAGACACGTTGGTCTGCTTGTAGTTTGGGAGGAAAAGCACCGGCGAGGAAAGACAAGATCATTAAAACGCTAAATCAGGAGGTTCTTCAAAACTGTAAACAGACTTTTGTAATTCTCCAGAGCGCCAAGTTGCACCAGTAACTTTCACGTCAACGGAGGCTCCATTAATCAGCCGAACGGCTCCAAAAGGCTCGGTGCCGGTACGGTAATCATGACCTCGTCCCAGCGATTCAGGAACGTGTCAGGAGCCGTGCCGCCCTGCCCTCAGGCCAGGGCCGTTATCAGCCAACCAATCAGGCCTTTGCAAAGAACTACATTCTGTTTCACTGCCAATTTACATGACCCCCCCTCCCCTCGAGCTTCCACTGTATTTAGATTTCATTACAACTCAGCTCCCCAGTTGATGCCGTCAAAAATGCTAAAATAAATGTTGAATTCCATTCCAAGCATCTGATATAGTTCCATTTGGATGCAAACAGTGAACACGGTTCAAAGACATCAGTAAATGAACCTGCGGGTTTGATCACAACACCTTAATCAGACCCCCCCCAGTGAGTCAGGAGTTTCCAATCTGTTTAATTCGAGTCTTCTGCTCCATCTCTCAGGAGCGGATCATAAACATCACAACAAACAGGCAGACGGGAGGACGGCTGCAACACATCTGGGCAGGCAGACCAGACTTCAAGGAAACAATGAGGCTTGTTTGAACCAGGTGTCACACCTGCTGAAAGACGCTGAGTCAGCCTTTAATAACCAGCTTTTTTCTACGCTGGTTGTTTTACAGCCTTCCAAACGCTGACAAACGTGTGAATGGAGACCAGGAGCTGCGTCAGACGATAAAATAATGGCGTCGATGTGGATCCTGCTTTGATGAGTTTACACGACTTCTCTATGATATTAGGAGCCGGTCTGCAGGGCTGCATCTCTTCTTATGCATTACACGTTTACACGTAGACAAAATGTGCTGCGCTGTCAATCCCTCGCGCCGCTGGCTCTGCATCTCAGCACCCCCCACAAAATGTACGCATGTTCCTCTTTGTGCTGGCAGATTTAATAAGTTCTCCTGTCACCCAGATCACACACAAACACGCTGCACCCCGCCGGGCCATGAGTCACGACTGGATCAACTCTGAAATTCAGGACAGGCGCTCGCTGTCGTCTCTTTGACGACCCTCTCCTGCTTTGTCCCCGTCTCCTTCCTGTGTCTCCGAGGACGACGACCTTTAACCCCTCCTTGGACGCAATGCTCAGGCCACAAGGAAGCAGAGACAGTTTGAGACAATAAGCAGAAGCAGAACGGTTCTGATTGGGGGGGGGGGGTATGCTTACTGATATTGGAACCGAATTGTGTGTGAACGCTGTAGGCACCCTGTGGGTTTGATTTTCTGGTTCCATTGTGCCACCGCTGACACAGTGCCAAACACACATACATGTTAGTTACTGTAAAGTAGGAGAAGGTAGTGAGCCGACTGATAACACCCCCCCCCCCCAGTATGCAAACACACACCGACTTGGCAAACACAGGCTTCCTCTCCTCCTGCTCCTGGCAAAGCCTAAAAAAAGAAAAACTCTTGGCATCTTTTTTTTGCTCCGAGAGAAGATGAAATGAAATACGCCGATGAAAAGTTTGGGACAAAATGAGCCGAGTCGCTACCTTCAAAGAACAGAAGTAGAGCAACAGCCAATCCGGTGTTATCTGGAATAAATCTGGCCGACCTCGTCCAGTGATTGTTAGAACGAGACTGGGTCTACAGCAAAGCTAGCAGTTCTGTGAGGCTTGTGATACTCACTCTGGAGGAAGCCATACTGTTAGAACGGTAAAAGGCTCTTTGATGTTTGACATTTGTGATGAAACGGAAGAGTCCTCCACATTAAGATGAGAATAAGATACAGGAGCCGCCGCCACAGATGCATTTTTATTATCAAGGAAAGCTAGTTATTGAAGTTGGCCTTTTTATGTGGAATCAGCATTAACTGAATTGCTGAGAAAGACTTTTATAATCGAGAGAATAATAATAAATAAGATGATTTTAAGTCCAAGAATATCAACAGGAACATCTCCAGCACATGGGAGACAAAGTACAGAACGGTTCTTGAGTTACGCCCCAGAAAGCCAGTGAGCTTGTAACCATGGAAACAAAGGAGAAAACCAAACCAAACAATAAGAGCCCCCTAAACAGCAACGGGAACCATTGCAGAACTTCACTGTTGCGGGCGGCAGGTTTCTTAAAAACAATACTAAAAGGATTTCTGAGTTGATGCTCCAGAGATGAAACCTGAAGCAGATCCTGGATCCTCCGATTCTCACGATTTACGTCACTCGGGAGATTTTGTGCTACTCATAAATTATTGCCGAGTAGTTCTTGATATCATTGTACCCTCAGGATGAATCCTGCAGATGTTTCATTTATCAGCACGTCAGATTTTATTTCCATCAGCATCAGATTTGCTTTGTGTTTCGTGCTAAATGAGCAAATATAGGATGAACACCGAAAGCCCTTCTAAAGCCCTGCTAAAAGAAATATACACAAAATCCACAAATGACTGAAGGTCTCTGATTACTTATTCATGTCCTGCGCTTCGTGCTTGACGGCCATCATTAAGCTTCACACTTTTGTCCTGAGTGCTTTTCTATCTTCTATGAAATAAACTCCCTCTGGCTGCAAGAATGTCAATTCCTACCAGAGCAGCGAGCGAGAAGCTAAAAAGCTTCTGTTTTACCCTGAATGAGTGCACACCCTGCTAAAGTGCCTCTCAAACGGCCCGCTGGAAGCCTCAACAGCAACCAGCTCCAGGGATGCTGCTCCAAACTACCTCCCCATTCACACTCCTCCGTGCTGCAGAGAGACGACTAATGTGACCTTGATGCCTCTCCCAACCAATTCACAGCAGGATGCAAAGCGAACGTTGGACGCTTGGTCCTGGTCCTGGGGAGTCTGCTGGCTCTGATAATAGGGGAGCCAGGCAGGCAGCGGCTTCCTGAATGCAGAGGAAACTCACACACTCCTGCAGTGGAGAGTAATTGCAGCGACTGCAAAGTGTGGGCTGAGATAGGGGATTCCTCTCCTGCATAACTCGGTGGAGGAGACTAAGACTGATGGCTTAGGGTTTTTTTGGGGGGGGGGGCTCGAACTCATCTTTTCCACTCATTTATTCATGAGCAGCCACACCAAGACAGGCACACTTCACTCGGCACAGAATCCAGCGTTTAAGAATAACACAATCTGTGTATCCGGTCACAGCGGACGTTATTCCTAACCCTAACCCTAATCAATAGCTTTAATCGATTAAAGATGCAGCAAGCTGCAAAAGGGGAGCCACATCTCACCTTAAAGGACCTGATTTCAGTGCCTTATTAATTCAAAGAGGATAGAAGGCGTTATCTGATGAAGTCCTTCACGCCCTTACCTTGAGCCTGTTGCCGGCTCAAAACAAAGGATTTCATATGTAGGAATCTTTTTTCCGTATGACCGGCGTGCTTTTGGTTTTCCAATCACAGTGAACCAAAGAAGAGGAGAGGAGAGCACTGCAGATTTTGAACCGTCGCACCCAGTCTGCAGAGCTGCGGTGCCACGCTGGCCTCTAGTGGCCAGACACGGTACTGACACTACAGCCACAGCAATAGTTGTTGTGAAAAGTAAACCAGACTTATTAAGAATGCTCCTTATAGTCATTTAAAGTAATTTACAGGCTAAGTCTTAACGCCGTCCTCTCAGCAGTGAACTTGTCTGACCTACAGTCGAACCCAAGACCACCCGATGCTCTAGTAGTTTATTATCCCACACATTATGGTTAGTTTGCTGCTGATGCTGTTGTAACTCTCAGATAAAGGTCTGATCCACTTTCCCAAGTGCATGGATCAAGGTTTGCGTGCATAAATAACAATGGAGCTGAAGTAGATTGGCTCAGGATACCACATTTGAAAGCTATGTCCTTGACATGTTTTGTTGCCAACGCAATGTGGAAAAAGTGTTTACATTTTTTAGGACGATTTTATGCAGCCTCGGCTAAGTTACGCGTTCTCCGAGCGCCCTTCGGGCGTTATCGTGATTCCCCATCGGCACAACCCACATTAACGTGCCCTTTATTCGGCTCCAGATAAATTCACGAAGGCTGTTGGCGCTTCGCAGAGCGTGATTGATTTTATTTTTATTACTGTTAGAGGAAGAACTAGCTAAGTACTGCGTGTGTGTATATTCATTTGTTTCCAATGCGGTTGTCTGACACGGTCAAATGACACGTCCTGTGAGGCGGTCAAGAGGAGAACGGACCTGGATGACTGCCCAGGCCTTTAGAAATCACTTTTAGTGAGGTAGAAATTTATAGACCGAGTCGCAGCTTCACACCTTGGGGTGGTAAAATCCGGAGTAAACTACGCTCATTGTCTGCGTATCACAACATTTAGACGTGCAAGCTCAGGTGCCATTTGAGGTAAAAGCCTTTAGGCAGTGCGCCGGGCTTCTACTCCATCGCTGAAGCAGCATCACGACACCATGATGCAAACGGCTGTTTAAATAATTGATCTAGCTTGGTGCTACTGCGAGCTGAGTCAGCACTTCCTGCAGCTGCAGCAGCATCTTTACCCCACTTCCTGTGCATCTACCTCATTTGTTTACTTCCTCCATAGCCTTTTGTTCTGTTGACATGTGCCAGATGGCTGCTTTTTTTTTTTTTTTTTTGCCACTTGTGAGAACTCCCTCTGTGTTGATTCTGCTGTCGTAAGAGGGAAACTGGTCCATATCTTTGTTACCGATCACCTTTATTGCCTGTATCAATGACAGTTACAGGGAGTTACACGTTCATTCGTATGTTCCTCCATAAGACAGGCGAAGGAAGAGTCAGCAATCAGGTGCAAGCGGATACAGATCAGACGGGGGATGATAAACCAAATGCATGTTTTTTTTGTAATATTATTTACACGATTACATTTGAACTGGATGAAGCTCCTAATGTGCCTGATTACAGGACATACATTGTCTGTGTTTTAAACATTGTGTGTGTGTGTGTGTGTGTGTGAACGGAATTGTTCTGATGAGCCAGGATCCATGACAATAAGAGGGGTTAAAAATCAGATGCACCTTCAACTTTTATTCAACATCACAACTCCTGTAGTAGACATTTGGTCTGACAAGAGTGGCAGACTGTGTGGATCTCTAGTAAGTTTTGTTTCAGGAAAAGCACTACAAGTATGAAATGAAACAAGAGAGACAGGAAGGTTAAAACAAGGCCACAGGCCTGCATGCACAGAACGATGGCGTACATAGACTTGTTCTCTAGGCGAGTGCTGTACAAACTACCCCCCCCAGCTACCATTCAAGCGGCAGGCCCGTCAAATTCTGTGCAGGTAGAAGTAACGTTCAGAGCTGTCTGACACTCCAGCTGCACGCGCGCATCACGCGATAGCGTTTGTGTAGCATCGTCAAGGACTAATCCGTTCAGAAAAGGCACAATCGCATCCTCAACCGTCATCCCAGCAATAGAAACATACAGGCTTGGAAGCCATTGGAACCTAAAACTACAAGTCCCACGGTTGCATCCAACAAAGTGCTCTGTGGATGGATGGTCTCAGCAGCAACTTGAGTTGCGAGAACATCAAATCGACTGGGGGGGGGGGGGGGGGCGCACAACGTGCACGAGTCTGTAAAGCGGGGCCTTAGTTTCCACAGATCCTGGGTCAGAAAACAGTCCTAAATGCATGTGTTTTAAACAGACAAAGCATGTTTATTTCAAACTAAAAACAATATGTACCCAAACATCAGAACACCCATCGGTTCCTTTTTCTCTCCCCCCCCCCCCCCCAGTATGAATTTGTCCGTTTATGTTCACTGTAGAATTAGAAACAATTACAGACATTTATTTGGGGGATACAACATTTTCATTTTCTTTTTTTAAATCTTCCGTTTGTTGCCCAATTACAAGCAGCTTGAACTGGTCTCAGAGTCTATCTCTTCTGCTTAGAAACAGCAAAGCATCGTGAGATGCCGCAAAAAAGTCAACTTTGCAGCAGCAATTTCAAAAAGAAGACAAATGGGGCGAGCAACTGCGGTTTAATTATCGTGTGGAACTCCATTTAATCCAACAAGCCAGGGAGTTCTTACTCTCTTCCATAGGAAGGCCAAAGCGCACCCCCCCCCCCCCAATATACAATTAAAACATTTTTTGGTAGGCAATTCAATAAAACCTTAAAAGAGTTAAAATGGGAGGGGTTGCCGTTAAAACTTTAAAAAAAAGGGTTGAAAGAAAACACAAGAACAAGTTACGTCTACCAATAATAACAGCTAAATGAGCCTTCTATTTAAGTACATCGGTAGCTGCGAGAGATAAAAATAATGTGTTATTGTTATTAGACAACAACTAAAGTGAGTCAGTATTCGCCGTGTCCCCGTGTGGTGGAGGTTTTGCCAACGTGAGTACAGAGAATAAGAGACAACTTTACAAAATGATCTTTTACCTACTGAGTGATGATTATGTCCCCTCAGTGTCTGTGACAGTGTCTACCACTGTCTGACCCGCAGCGTCCTCCTCGGGTTCGCTCTGTTCACTGTCTACGTCCTCGGCAGAGACGAGCTGCAGCTGCTCCGGTTCATTTTCCGGGCTCGCCGAATCGGAGGCGAGTTCTCGGGTGGATTCGGGGGAGGGTTCTGGAGAGGCCTCGGGCGTGGGATCAGCAACGGCGCTATTGTCTATCCCAGATCCGTTGACCCACCGGGGTCGGAGCGGCAAGAAGGCATCTGGTGACTCCTCCTTCTCCGGGCTTCCCTGCTCCTCCGGAGAGCGAGTCGTCTCTTCGGGAGGGCTGGCGGCTTCTGTGAAGTTCACGGTTCTGTCCTGGGAGGACGCCGTCGGCGGCGAGGCCTGGTTTGGGATTTTGCTGTCTGGAAAAGCAGAAGCTTCGGATGGGGACTCGGATGACATGTCTGACTGGAGAGGGGTCTCGGGCCGTGGCGACAAATCCGGCTCAGTGGGCGATTCAGTGAGCGGGGTCTCGCCCTTTCCCTCGGGTGATCGGACTGAGGGCGGCGACTGCGTTTGAAGTGTCTCGGATGCACCTGGTGAGTCTAAATGGGGCTCGGGGGCATCCGCTTCACTCCGCGTTGGGGTCGGAGACTTCTTTTGGACCTGGGCCATCGGCTGACTGAAGACAGAGGGCTTGCTCTGAGTTTGAGGCAGCAGGGGGGACTGGAATCGTGGCTGCAGCTGAGGGTTCAGTTTGAGCGGCAAAAGCAGTTTGCCCGGGTTCAGGGTCAGGTTGGGGTTAAGAGGCGGAGTCGGGAGCAGAGGTGTAGGGAGAGGGAGGAGAGGTGTCCAGCCCCCACGCTCACGCTCCCTATCGCAGTCTCTGTCTTTGTCGCGGTCTCGTTCACGCTCGTGTTCTCTGGTGCGGTTCTGGCCTCGCTCCCTTTCCCGGCTGTGGCGGTTGCCGTTCATGTCCCTCCTGAACTCAAAGTCTCGTTCATCTCTGTCTCTTTGCCTGTCCCACGGGCGTCGACGCTCATCGAGGTCCTGGTGCAGTTCGCTGTCAAAAGAAGCTGCAGCCGTGCCGCTACGGTTCCAGACCGGTGGCCCCCCGACAGTTCCAGAATTGCCCGAGGTGCCGACCGCTCCTCTTGTTGTCCCAGAACGGTTGTCGAAGCGGCTCGCGAAGTTCTGCCCAGGTGCGGGCCGCTCGTCCTGAAAGCCTTTCGGGACCGCTGGAGTTTGTAGACCGCCCCGCACGCCATCCCGCTCATCAAAGTCCCCTCTGATCTGGTTCCAGCGGTTATCAGGGGTGAAGCCAGCAAGAGCCTGCAGGCGACCCGCTAAGCTAGTTCGGGCTGGCTGTGTCCCCGGGGTCTGGAGCAAGGGAGGCCTTCCTCCTCCACCTCCTCCACCTCCTAGGGACTCCCTGTGCTCTGGTGGGGGAGTTCTCAGCAGGCCTGTGCTCTGCTTTTCCATTGGAGGGAAGCGGTAGTCCTGATCTTTCCCTTCATCGGCCCCGGAAGACGAGTCGTCTTTTGTCTTGGACACATTTTCATTAGTCAGGGTTGGAGCCCTGATGAAGGGGTCCAGATGAGAGAAAGGAGCCCTGGCACGGGCCTGGGCCTGGGCTTGGAGTGTACTGTCGAGGAGACTAGGACCTTGCTGGGTGGGGCCTTGCTGCATGAGGAGTGGGAAGCGGCTGGCAAGCCCAGGTTGCAGGAGACTTGGTCGTACATCCAGCGGCAGAAGTCCAGACATTCTCTGGCCAGCCAGACCCGCCGGATGCAGCGGGTGTGCGAGGGAAGACGGAGGATGCATGCCAAGGAGACCCATTCCACTACGGACTGCGTTCTGCATGCCTGGGGGGGGGGGTCAAAACACAGGGACAAAAATAAGTGTCAAACTACTTTGAGAAATGTGAAGATTCTCAAGAGAATGGAACATGATTGAAACGTCGTGCGTGAACTCATCGGCCATGCTTCACCTTGCAGAGTAAGCTCTGCAGCGGCATCCATGCCCTCAGCGGACTGCGCTGGCTTCTCATTGGTGGCTTGCTGAGTCTGGACCCCCACCGGGCTGAATATACCAGTTCCGGGAATAGCGGCGGCCATGAAGCTACCAGGGATAACGCTGGTTGGAGGAATCATGGCGCCGAACGGTGATTCCTTGATAGCTTGGCTGGTCGCCACCGGCGTTTGCAACAGCGCTGCAGGCAGATCAAAGGAGAGCGCGATTCAGTCTCTGAAGACACACTTCCAATAATCACCTTAAGGACGTCTTAGTTGAGGACAGACACTCACAAGTCGTTGCTGGAACCATGCCTGCCGCCTGCAGAAAACCTGCACAGCAGAAAACAACTTCACGTAAGCGCGTACATTTTCTCTACATCCGTTCCTGACGAGATGATTTGCATCGTTTACCTGGTGGAGGCTGCGAGGCATTGAAGCCCGCCCTGATGAAAGGCGGCGGTCCGTAACCTGGCGGAGGGATGCCCATGGTGACGGGGAAGGTTGGCGGCACCAAGCCTACACTGGGAACCGCCTGAGCCACTGGTAACTAAGCAAAAGATAAATGAGTGAATACATAAAACAGCATATTGAATCCAGTCACGAAACTTGTTAACTTTATACGAGCAAGGAGAATTCAGCATCGCCAGTTCTTTACGTCCCTGGAGCAAGCCGATGAGGATCACCAGGACTTACTTTACCACACTTCGCTGGCTAAGTGTGGGCAAAGTGTTTCAATGAGCACGGGAGCTCAAAGGGGAGATTTCAGAGAATTTCACGTGAATCTTTTTGCTCATTTTCTCACAATAGCTATGCAGAAAGAGGCCAAACCGAGACACAAAGGAATACAGCAAATCACTCGACGACCTGCATGGAGAATTCAGCCATTGGTTCTCTTATTTTGAAAAAGGAAATGGGACAAGTCACTTCAGCCGGTGTCCTGTCCCGTGTCACAAAGCCCTGGGAGGGGGCTGCATTTGGAACCGATTGATCTTCATTCTGACTCCATCGCCAAGGAGAAGTTCCAACTCTCAAACCAAATGATTTGTACGCTTCATTCATTTTACTCAGGAACCGAGGAAATAAGCACGCTGCAACCTCTACAGTACCTGAACTGGCATCATGGTGACCTGCTGGTTGAAGGTTTCTGTCTGGGTGTTCGATGCCATCGTAGTTTCGACGCTCACAGGCTGACTTGAAAGTTCCTTGGCTTGCTCGGCATTCTTGGCTGTTTCCCACTCTATAAGGAACAAACAAATAAAAAAATATGAAAGGGTTAGAAAATCAGCCAAATGATTTGGAAGCTAAGCTGAGTTCTACAAACTCAATGTTCGTCTTGTTTTCTGAATCAAAATTGTGACTCTAGAAGGATTTTGGGGCATTAAAACTATGAAACAGAATCAAGTAACTGAGGAAATGGACAACAAAACAAATAATCGAATGAAATTCCAAGATGTGTTTGGATATCTGTTTTCCATTTGTTAAGTGTTTATTTGTGAAAGCAGAACTTAGTAAGGAGGTTTGTTTATTTTCACCATCATTAACAGTCTCCTGGTCAATGATTCCTCCTTCAGCAAAGTCATCCAGGTCATCAAGCTTCACCTTCTCCCAAGGTATGTACGTAACGCCGAGGTCCACGTCCCAAAATTGCTTGTACTCCTGCTTTACCCCTTTGTTCAGAGCCCATGCAATCTGGATCGGGTACGCACACGAAAGAGAAAAAAAAAGAAGAAGCAGTTTTCAAAGTCAATTCCTGGATAAGTCTAAATGGACGTCACTGCAAAACTCCACCGGTAGAAACCTCAAGCAAGAAGGAGAACACAGTCCAATCACGTCACGCAGGTAACATCTACCTTGATGATTTTGGAGCCAATCTTAAAGGAGCCGGTGCTGAGCTTCTGGCGGGCACGATATGCATCCTGTCTATGGACCATACAGATGTAGGCACAGCCTCTGGGTGGGATCATCTGAAAACACACACATACTTCATTATACAGGGAATTAGAGGGCTAAACAAAAAAAAAGACCACAGATGTTTGATTAATGAGAAAAAGCACATGAGAAACATGAGATTATGACTTCAGCCTAGAAGAATTATTATTATTTTTTTTAAGGAGGAGGGTGATCTCGCATTGCTAATATGTTGTGAGTGACTTCTCGGGGTCGGGAGGTTTCGCTTACATTGATCGACTCGATCTGGCCAAACTCTTCAAACAGGTTGGTGAGGTCTTGCTGAGTGGCTTTCTTATCGACCTGGCCAACCCACAGCGTTGTGCTGCACACTAGATACGGATGAGGGGGAAAACAAATATCGATCATCGGGTAGGGGGGAGCTGACGGCAAACGATGGAAATGTTGTGAAAAGAACAATTTACCACTGAGAGTCTTGGATCGTATGGGAGGCAATCCTTTCTTCTGTCGCTCCTTTTCCCGTTCTCGGGCGCGTCTTTCACTCGAGTACGAACGGGAAGACTTCCTCTTGCGGTCTCTGGAGCGAGAGCGTGACCTCTTGCGGTGTTTACGCTTCCGGGAGCCTGAGCGTGACCTGGACCTTCTCCTCTTGGGCGACCTATAGAGAGAAAAGATTCTTTATGTTGCATTTTAAAAAACGTTCTCTAAAGAAAGAACTTAATAAATACTGTCCCAAGTATAGTGATCAAGACAAAGACAAGGTAAGCAGTAATGGAAAGGTCAGAATGCTTTGTCTCCTGGCCAGATTCACTTCCCTTCAGCGACCTTGTATCAGCACTTTTCTGAGAAGGTTAAAATGAAATTACTTATAAACAGACTTAATAGTGATATTTGAACACAGTAACAAAAGAGAGCTGCGTAAATAAGTGTGACCTGCCTGGATCGTGACCTGGATCGTGACCTGGACTGCGCACTTGCAACCTTCTTTTCCTCTGCCTCAAAGATCTCCTCCTCCATACCATCAGGACCCTCGTCAAGATCCATGTCCTTAAAACAAACAAGCAAACAAGTGATTACAAAGACCATCAGGATAATGAGCAGAGCAAGGCATTCATATTATTTTAAGCACCCTTTGTTGGTCTCGATTTACCCGAGCTATCAAACACGACCAGATATGACTGAACAGTGATTTACAGGTTTTGCCTGGGTATACCTGCTGCTGGGTGTCTATGGAGTCGTCCAGTTTGCTCTCGGCTTCGGGAAGCTGGGCCTGGCTGTTGCTCTGAGCAGCCGCCACCGAGTTCTCTTGGCCAAAGATTGAGTCCTGACCTTCTATGCTCATAGCCTGAAAAAGTCAACAGGACCATGTATGCTTGACAGCTGTTGGGGGGTGAGGGTGTATCGTCTGTCGTCCCTCTGGGTGATTACAAATGTTACTTAACATTCAGGTAAATGGAGCTATTTCCTTCATCTACTCCGACAGCAGAGCATTAGTGTATTTGCACAGCAGCTTAAAGCTTGTTATGGATCCTGGGTGGCTAATACCGAGCAACGACCAAGAAACAAATATTGATCTGTTGAATGCACGCAAGCTAAGTAAAGTCCTGAGAAAACATTGTTTGGGAAACAGTAATCCGAGGGTGTACTGCAACGTGTGTGTGTGTGTGTTTGTAACTACCTTCTGTTGGTGCTGCTGGTGCTCTAAAAGCTGCTTCTGAAACTGCTCCAGGTTCTGTTGCTGAAGCTGCTCAGCAAGCTGATGGAAGAGGGAGCTGTTCATGGGCTCCGACACCATGGGCCTAAAAATCATCGCTCGATTAGGTCAGCGGTTGACTCGGAAAAAAGGTGCCAAGAGGTCATTTACTGCCTAATCACAAAACACACTGAACTCACAGTTGAGATGACGTGTCCTTTTTAGAATCCTCACTGCGTTCAGAATCGTTTCCAAAATCGAAAGGGCCAAGAAGTTTCTACACAAACAAACACACAGTAAAAATGATACAAGGACTCTTCAAACGAAGACCAGGCAGAAAGAACTTCCAGGAGCAGATTGTAGTTTTAACCTTATTGAAAGAGGAGACCCTCTGCTCCAGGGGGTTGAGGCTGTTGGCAGTAGCAGCGGCTGTGAGCTGAGCTGTCAGAGCTTGTAACTGCACCACCAGGCCGGCATCCAAGGCCTGCAGCAGGGACGGCTGGGGCTTCTGCTGCTGCATCTGTAGACTCTGCACCAGCTGCTGCAGCTGCAACAGGTGGTAAAAGGGAATTTAGAAGTGCAGCATTTAACACAAGGACCTACAACAAAACAAACACTACTTTAGAGACTGCCGTTCTCATGGACAACGACTCGTAGAGAATTTTTTATTTTCACTTTCATGGATTGGAGCTGTTGGGTGCAAACTAACCTGTTGTCCCTGAGGACTCTGCAGGATCTGTGCCACTGCAGCCACAGTGTCTGTGTTCGTAATCTGGGATGCCCAATCAGGCAGACCCGGCACAATGTTAGCCGGGGTAGCCGGAGTAGCTGGCGTGCCTGGGCACAGAGAGACAGAGGCGTTGGTACGCGCGTATGGGTGTACAGCTAGCGCTCGAGTGAAGTCTGACTGACCAGGTGTCGTATTATTGACTGCAGCAGCGCTACTAGGCATGACCGGAGTGACGCTGGGAGGGGGAATCCCTGCCGCCATGTCCAATAGAGGCTGGATGATGTCACTCTTGAAGACTGCATTCTTTTGCCACAAGTTCAGGACTCGCACTATCTTACTCTGCAATGACAGCAACAACAACGTTTCGGACCAAGTGCAGCCTAAAAAAACGCACTCTTTAAGAACTAAACGGCGGAAGTGATGTCAAAAAACCTGTCCGTTTAATACCGATAAAGACACTGTTGTCAAAGCCTGACCCCGTTCCTGAAAACAATCATTTGCATAACTTAACAAGATATGCTGGGGTACATGAACTTCAATGAAGCCGCGGATAAACACAACACCGATTAAGAGCCGTCTGACCTTATCGTCTGACGGGCAGCGGTAGAGGTACTGGAATGTTGCGATGATATTCTTGGAGAAACGTGGAGCGAAAACATCCTTCTCCGTGCCAAACTGGTGCCGTGACTGTCGCACAATCGAGTCGATGACGTACAGCCCTGGGACTTTGTATTCTGGTTTGCACTGTGGATGTGGAAACAAACGGCTGGTGTTATGTTTTAATTAAGAGTGAGATAATCTTAATCTTTTCTGCATTTACAGAACACATCAATTTACAGTCTTATACCTGCATTTATACAAACATATCAAGTTAGAAAGTGCCGCAGTAGTAAAATATTAAAGATTGCATTACTACTAACGTGAGGCTCACCCTCTGAATGAACTTCTCCACACTCTGGACAACGTGCTTGTAGTACTGGAAGAGAAGCGTTGGAAAGAAGAGACAGTCGGAGTGAATATCAGCAGGAGTTTAAGTACCGGTAGTGGCAATAAAGTAAACCAGCAGCACCTCTGGATTATTTCAGCCAGAGGAACAGAGAATACACCCCACTCCTTTCTGCTTTGTTGTAAAATCTGTCCGGTGACCTGCCAAGCCCTCTTAAGAACGCCAGCAGGACATTGAACAATCGAGAAATCACCATGACAACTGTAGAGTTGTCTCTTGGCAGCAAGAAAAGCTGTAACAATTACATTTCACAAAAAGGAGAGCTTGTTAGTCTTCTGCCCAGAGCTTTTAGCATCATCCCCCGTGTTCCTTAGCAGCCCTGACAGGACACTAAGCTTCCATTCATGAACGACTTGAATGTGGCGACGGTGGCGCAGGTGGTTGAGTGGGTCGTCCTGTGGTCGAGAGGTTGGCGGTTCGATTCCCGGCTCCGGCACATGCGTACACTGTTGTTGTGTCCTTGGGCAAGACACTTCGCCCACACTGCCTGTGTGAATGTAGTGACTTTGGGTGCCCAGAAAAGTGCTATATAAAATCAAGCGTTATTATAATGTTTCACAAATATTAAATTTGATATATGACAATGTTATTCCGTTTTAGCTTCTAGAATTTACAGATCATTGAAAGCAAGGAAGTCATGGAACTCTTTCGCTAATGGCTGCTCAGAATTTGAGTAGATCTATATTTCTGGCAAGTGCACTAAGTTTCATCGGGAGATTGACGCTCGCACAGTTTCATGATGTTTTCCACTGGGCTGCACACGGCGCCACCCAAAACCGTGATTCAACTAATGATAACAGGCTCATGCACACTGCTGGTTCCAGTGTGGACTTGGATCTGGATGTGCAGAGATTCAGCATCCATCTGTTCAGAATAATATACACTTAATACAGAATATTTAGTACTCACAGTCCAAGACGAGAAAGTTGTTTTAAATTAAAATAACGGATGTAATTTATTCCAAATGTATTGAAACAAGAGGACAAGAATACCTATGTAATAACCAGCCCTCATTTTGTCATTCAGTTGAGAGCTTGATTAGATTTAGTCCACACTTTTGCTGCACAGCGGCACACTCTTTAATAAGTGACACACCGATGCAAACATTTCCCAAGATCATCAATTTCAACAAGTTACAAAAAACTTTTGCCAGCACGCCTTGTTATGTAGGACTTGTTTCGAGTCATCGGCCAGTGCATCAGAACCTCTGGACCCTCTGCTCTCATTAGAGGACATAAGGTTTAAACATTAGCCTAGGATAGCTAGGTGAGCAGCAAGTTGTAGTAAATGCCCTGCATGGGCTGCTGCTATTCAACATCATGCTAACTAGCTGCTGGCCATCAGCACCTGCAAGTCCTCTGTTAGTAATTACAGCTCCAAAAGGTCCAGTAAGACAAGCTTGATTAAAGGTGAGGCTAAACATTTGTCATGTACACTCACATGTTGATAGTTAAAATGTCTTTACATTTTCAGATGACTCTGGGTTAAGAGCAAAGACGAAGTTAAATGTCAAAAGATAGAATTTACAAACGAAAGACAAACATGAATAATCCCCATCTACAATTCTAAAATTATCTAATCTGACTCGCGCGACGACAGCCTGACATCTGATCCTCATGGATGCTGGCACAGCAGCATCGATGCTGAAAACAACTCCAGGGAAGGTAAAGGTAAACAGTCACAACTACCAAGTCTTCTGAACACAAACTCAGCATCTACCAGTAGGTGGCGTCAAAGCACAGAGAGAGGCTGAGTGTTGAGGTTCTTCATTGGGACAGATTTTGGGTGACTGAAGTTTTAAAATCCTATTTGGAAGCAAAATATATTTATCACATCACTGGACAATAAAAAAAAACCTGTATTTTGTATAACAAATAATTAAAGAAGTAAAAAATTAGATGCTTCAGACTATTGGACAAATTTATTTTTGTACGCACCAATCTAATACCTTACTACTAATATTTTTTACTTTCCCAAGAATACTTTACTTTTGAGAATGCACCAGATTAGAGGCTCTTCTATTTTTCTAGCTATAAATAAATTAGTGCTGCAATGATTCATCGATTAGAAAAAAGCTTCGATTTCTATTTTATTGCCTCAAAGTCATTTAATTAGTGTTGCATATTAAAATCATATTAATCATAATCATATTAAAAAAGGAAGACAGGAAGGGACTTGGTTGTTTGCAACTGGACGTAAACCCAGCTAAACAGATCTATTCCACCAAACATTAATGCGTCTTGTGACACTTGACGTCACAATGATTATGAACATACAGAAGCGGTAATAATAATTATCTAATGGAAAAGCTCACAAATGTCCAGCGAAGCTGAACAAATCAATAACTGTCAATCACTCTTTTTACAGCGGCTGTACAAGCAGCACTGACTCAAAGTCCCTTCTCAAAAGAGCCTTTTTTTCTGTTCACGCTGAACAAGACGTCAAAGCAACGCTACTCCAGTGTGATTTTTAATACCGTGCCAGGCTTCCAAAAGCAAAAAGGGATAATATCACGGACTGGTGTGACAGCTAACATCTAACGTCTGGGGCAGTGGCGGGTAAAGAACCGATTCCCCGTCACATGACAGCAGATGTTGGCCTCCAATGACACAAGGAGCTCCCAGACGTGGGGATGCCTTCTTCTTCGAGTCAGATAACAACTGTTACGTCACGAGCTGATTTCTGGTTCGAGTCACGCACAACACAAACGATAAAACAAGTCATGCGCACGCTTTGATTTTTTTACAAATATATTTTCATGACGCCTTTCCAACCTGTGTTTACGCAGATGTTTGCACCAAGAAAACATCTGTCTTGCACAGTGTAAACAAACATCTGCCTAAACCGATTTAAGAATTGTCAGATTTGTTTATTTCATTCATGAATGACGATGACATGTCTGTCCCTGCAACAACAACAACAACAACAACCAGCAGTGCTGGGACGACCGGTCACACGCAACATGTGCATGAGTGAGAATAATAATGATGTAACACCTATGCAAATGAGAAATGCAGTTCGTCATCCATTTCAGTAAAGTCTTAACGACATTTTCAAGATGTGAATAATATGCCCTCAAGCCTCAATAACAGTTTAATAAAGAAAAATAAACACAAATAAGTCCCGTCGTGATTCAGGCAAGGGTGAAGCGGTGGAACATATTTTTCAGCAGAAAGCTCAGTTTGATTTTCAAATTATAATATTTTAAAGATTGAGAAGTATTCTAGCAATGCCAGTGGCATCATTAAAGCAGCAAATCATACAAGTGTGACTGTATTTAAAAAAAGCAATCACACACTGCTGTTCGCTACGATATCTAACCCCGTCAAGCAGGTGCCATGGCGGAAGAGGAGGCAACACCAGCTAGCAGGAGTGATGGTGCCATGAAATTCACCTTCAAGAACTTCAGACGGCGCAAGAGTTACTGGCAGCCCAAGGGAGTACCGGTACAGTGTTGAATTCGATGCGATACGGATACGGACGCAACATTAAGAACTAGAAAAGCACTCCGTGAGAAGAAGCTCATTCCCTCCTAATTAGATTTACACCGTCCACATGGTGATTTGGATCATAATCAAAAGGTTAGAAATCGTTCTTGGTGTCTTCATACGCCAACCATGAAAAGTAAAAGTGTTGATGTGTAATTTTTAACTGATTTTGGAAGCCGCAAATGGAGCAATCAACATTTAATGACGAATCAAAACGTGACGACGTAAACAGTCAAGCATGGCGGGCGCAGAGCAACAGACGGCTTCAGCGGCGCTGCCGTGTATTACATATCTTGCTTTGTCCAGCACCGGTACAAGAGACACGCAAAATGCGAAGTGTGTGGAGCTCGAATTGCTGACGGCAAGACCACAACCTCCAACTTTATTATTGATTATAGTAGTGATGCTGACGTAATAAGCTACTGTTAATCATCACAACGCTAAAGGTTTATTAAGATTAAAATCCATTACCGTACATTAAATAACGTAAGCACGGTGCCACTTAAGCTGCAACAAGCAATAGGACAACAAAATATTTAAATATTAAAAAAAAAGAAATGAGAGGGAGGTCGGAGGAAGGGGACAGATGTCGGGGTAGAATAACGTTTTTAAACATTTATTTTCCAAATAAAATTCATTAAAATTTTATTTTATTTGCTGTAGCATCTACCCTTAAGTCAAGAGTGGTTTAGAGTAGTTAACGTAGTCATCCTGTCCTTCTGATCATTTTATTATTGATGAGTATTTTTACATGGAAAATACTCAAACAATGTGGGGGCTGTTCAGAGTCGCCATCAGCTCTAACATGTGCTGTGGGAGGAACATCATACAAAATTCATGTTTCACAGAAACCTCGGTTTAGGTCAGATTTTGTTCTATTTAAAGTAAAAAAGGGGAAAAGAATATAAAACGGTGCAATACCGGTACGTTGTTGTTGGTTTTTTTACATTAAAGTATGTGTCCAAAGACATATTCTCCATCACTGGAGAACATGAGCAAATGTAACTGTTCCTAAAACAACAGCAACCCTGCGTCGCATCGCACAGGACGTTAGCACTTTGGACAGTCAGGACATGACGAGGACATTGTGAAATTACACGCACCTCTAAAAACAGCCACAACGGTACCGTGCGACGAACAAACTCCAACAGTGTCCTTAATTTTACCTTTGATAAAAAAATGATAAAACAAAACGGCACCAATGAAAGAAGATACGGCTACCGGAGCATACGATACTAAATTATTTTCTGTGTTTCTTGATCCTGTGCTTAGATGCAAGCCACTGAAGCAGTGAGTACCGAGTGAGAATGCGTTTTCCACAGCGTAGATCGCAGCTCCTCTGCGAACACGTTGACACACTATTTGTTTTTTCTTTTTTGAAAGAATCTTAAATTACTTGCAGTTTCAATTGTTTTGTTCTATTGTCAGTTCAGTTGATTGATTTTATTTTAAGCTACTGCAGGTTAAAAACAGTGAAGTTGCACACACGGTTCAAATCAGATTCTGAAGTGGATGCTAGCGTTAGCTAAAGTTAAGTAACAAAATGGTCTCAACCTTCAGATAAGGTATGATACGTCCATAAACTTGTGCCTGGTCATAAATCTGCAGTTTGTGGAAACCCGCAGGTCGAGCTGTGATGGTTTTGCCTTTTTCAGACCAGAATGCACATTCTAGATGCACTTCAGCGTGAAATCGAAACAGAAACGAGCGAGAAATGCAACAATGATGCAACTTCCAGCTCCCCAATCGAACCGAGTCCGCTTAGCCAGGCGTGAAAACGACCTTATTTACAACGAAGCTTTGATCACCTTGATGTGCTAGCGACACCATCAACAAGCAGCATCCATAATCAAGTGGAATTTATGTGCAATAAGGAAGAAGTTTGCTTTATATGAATATTTTCAGCAGACTGGCATGGAACTAGACTTGAGGAAACAGCCTGCACATAAAAACACTACGTTCACTCTGGATCAGTGTAGATTCTGTCACCTCATCAATCTCTCAGGATATTCTGAGTGGCAGCTACGGGCGGCGATCACACTCATTTATTACAATTACCGGTAGTATTTTTTAAAGGAGAGTTTGTCAGCACAGGCATGTCTCACACACACTCAGAGAAACATCCATCTCTAATTAGACCTTCCATTGAATCTGTAACACTAAAACGGATCAGCTGCTCAAACATTACAATACATCCACACCGTCTGCTGAAGAAATCAAAGCTGCTCTGTCAAAATAATCCATGAAAGAGACTTTAAGAATGAACCGACTCACAACGACTCTGTTAGAGCAGCGTTGACGTTTCACGCTAGGAGATGCTGCACAAATGTGTACTTGTGAAGAATCCGCCTAAATAATTCATCTATACCCCCCCCCCCCCCCCAGCATTTGTCATGTAAGATCAGTCGTGTATATATATGTGATGTCTATTATGCTGAATTACTGATGAGTGTTTGATGTTAATGCAGCAGATCCGGCCCACAGGTCAACAAGGGCAACTAGAGAATCTGCATTTCTTGCAGGTCCAGGATGGAAACTACCTTCACCAACTTATGAAAGCACAAACTCCATTAAGCATTCCCGACTCCGCTACCGGGAAAAGGTGCTCCGACAACAACAAAGATACCGTCATCAGACAAGTCCAAAGAGAAGGTCAAATAGATTGCACCTTCACCTTCCGCAACAATTAAAAAGCCATCATCCCCGACCCGGCTGACGGCCAGAGGGGGGGCTTTTCAGGCAAAAACAGTGGCGACAGCAACTGCCCCGCTCCTCTGAGTGTGTGACAGCAATGCTTTGAGTCTTCTTCCGTCTATCTGGTGAAACAACCCATACTCCTACCTAAGCTGGTTAGGGATTCTCTTATCTTTGTAACTCTCTCCACCCCATCCTCCTGCTTCACTTTCAGTGCTTTGGGGGAGCTGGGAGAGCTGCTGAGGGAAGGGGAAACGGGTGTTATTCACAATAAACACAAGGCACAGCAACACCACAACAACAACAGAGTTCCGTTTGAAACAGGACGAGGAGACGCATCGGAGCTGGGGTCCCGAACGCGTGCTAAATACCTAAATCCTGTAAACCTGGAGCATCTCGGAGAAAATACTGTTTAAGGATTCATTTAATGTCTGTTGAAAGACATTTGGGACAAGGGGGGGGTAAAAAAACTGAACATACAAATGAAGGCAGAAGATTAAGAAGAGCAGAGATCCTTTGAGTTGGAACTCAATTAAATCGATTCACCATCCTTTTGATCATAGGTCACAAAGTATCACACTATTTTATTACTACTGTGTATTTACACAGCATTCTCGTTTTTTTTTGGAGGGGTGTACAACAGAGGCTTGCAGCTACCCACTTCATACTGAATTGTATTGCTGTATGACCTCACATCACACCCAGACTCAAAATGAGGCTTCGTCGGTGTTTGGGCAAATGCCTGGATTTTTTGGGGGGTTTCATAAACAATTATTTAATAAATTGGTATTTAGATTTTTAAATACGCATTTCTTTTAGATGGAGCATTTAAGGCTGAAACGGTCATCGTTCGGTGGCAACACAACGCCCTCCTTTGTTCCATCGTTACTCGTCTTTCTCAAGCGGAGTTTTAACCTTGTTGACAAAAGGCTTGATATGCCGTCATGCTCTCCTGTTGTTACGATTACACAACAACAGGAGAGAATTTCCTTTATTTTATTCCCCGTCTCTTCCTTCTACACTCCATACTTACTTTGATAGCCTTGATTCCAGACTTGGTGATCTGGGTCATCTTGGCCTTGGAGATGGGCGGCTTGTACTCTTTCAACGAGTCCAACTGAGAAATAAAATCAGACAACACAACATCTTTTTGTCACCAGGATGGGACAACAAAATAAGAATATGCAACAACAACATGAACCAGTAGGAGTCCAAAGCAACCCCCCCCCCCCCCCCCCCCCCCCCCCTAAAGATTTGTTCGCTGTTTACGACTACAAATGATCTGGGGACTATGAGAGGATGATTAGGAGGTGAAACTCTTTTATCATCATTATTATTATTTGTTTTACAGAATTACCTAACAGCTATTCAGTCAGGATTTTGTGAGAACCACGATCTGTCAACACAGAAGCGAGAGCGAAGTATTTTATTCGTGTTCTTGATGAATCAGAGAGCGCTAAGCTAACCAAGTCATCGCGCAAACACGGCGGTCCGGCTAACCTGTAGATAAGCAGCTAACGCTAGCGCCAGCCTGGGGGGGGAAACTAGCAACCAACATCACTTTGCACCTACAGCCTCGGAGGCTAACCTTTCCCGTACACCGAGTAACTTAGCGCCATCTGTTTTTGTTGTGCGGCCTTGTGCAACACTAGCGTTATCCTCAGCCTCTCCTTTTTTTTTTTTAGCTAGCGTTAGCAACCGTGAATTACAGAAACACTTCTACACGCCCGAGTTCAAAGGGAGTGAAGACAAACCTCGTTGTTAAAGGCTTTGACGGCCTCCATTGTGTTCTATTGGGCTCGTTCGGTGGGTCGGACTATTTACAGAGACCTCAGTAACGGGATGGACACACACGCATGCTCGACGTTCGGTGAGATGGAGGAGTCTGCCAATATGGCGCATAACCTCACTGGTGAAGCTGCAGCCTGACCAGCGCCTCCCACCGGTGTCTTCGGCGCACTGCAGGCTTTGTAACACACCGCCCTTCACAGACGTACCGACGCAGAAACGAACACACCCTGAGCCGCAGTTGAACGTGATCACTCCTGCGATAATACTTTTATTTCCCTGTACACAAACAAGCACATCGAATTGAGATCCAAACATAATCACCATCAGAAATCAATGAAAAACGAACATAATATACGCAAAATATTTAACACGCACAACAGATGAAAGATACATCATGAATACTGCAGGGCGCCTGCAGTGAAAGACATTTATTCCCGACCATTATCCAGTATGCATATTGTGGGTGAATGCAAATGAGTTTCACAGCATCCCCCTAAAATCCAACAGACACTGATGTTGACTAGTAATCATAGTATACAGTTAGGTGTGGATTTCTGTGGATTAACCAATTGTTTCGTATCTTTAGATTTAATAAGAGTGTATCAATGATTGAGCCCATTGACTTAAAGAATCAAAATCTGAAACTGTCAAACATTTATTCTGGTTAGTGCAGACTCTGGCGTCCAGTCTGGAAAGTCTTCATGATATAATGTGACACCATCCTTTTTCTAGAGGGAGAAATACACCAACAATAAGAAAAAAATAATAATAAGCAAGGGAAAGGCAGTGATAGTGCATGGCACCAGTAATTAACAGTTAAAACTAAAAGTAGATAAAACACACTGTAAAAAAACAAATTTTTCCACACAGAACAATGGGTTCATTTAATGCTCTCCATTACTCCAATTAGCAAAACAAAAAAACATTAATAAAACATGTACATTAGCTAATTGTACAAATCAAACTTTGAAAGTAATACTAAGACAAAATATCACATTTGAATGTGGCCTGCTAATCATATCCACGATATCCATTTAGGAACCAAAACACTCGCTGATCCAGTTACATGGAGTTCACTAGCGTGAAAAGTGTGCCGATGCAAAACAGTAGTCTCAACTGAATACAGCTGTGTGTACTTGTATCCATGGATGCCAGCATGAAGTCCAGACAGTAAAATCAGTCTTTATAAACTGGTCTCAACCAGGGGAGCAGCAGTGGCAGCTGGGGCTGCAGCTTTCACGGCCTCTGCTGCCACCTGCTGGTCCAGTTTATCACAGATCTCCTGCGCCAAGGCGGCGTTGACGTCCTTCCACTCTCTGAACCTGTCTGAGGTGAGCCCTGGGTCTGACAACACCTGATCTATGACCTGCAGGTCTGCCTCTTTTGACTGCACCACAAAAGAAAGCAGGAAAAAAGGGGATGGGAGGGGGATAAATAAAGTATTACTGATTGTACGTTAAATAAGGAGTGGAGTTGAATAAAAAGCTGAAACAATGGATAGACATTAATTGTACCTTCAGTGTGCTGTTTAGGGTCCTGATAAGGTGCAGTCTATCATTGACAGACTGGTTTTTGCAGCGTTTAATGAAGGAGGCCCTGAATTCCCTCTTCGTGGACGGTTTGCGATCTCCTATCGGCGAGAGGCTGGCTTGTTTCAGATGGATGTACAGCTTCTCCATCTCGTCCGAGCTATTCCCATCGTTCCCTGGGAAGTCGAGTTATATTTGTAAGCACAAGTCCCGCCTGCCCGGATCAAATATGTCTAAACCGCTCATTAAAACCTCAGGAAGGCCATTTATTTATTACAATGTCAAACAGAAAGCCTCCTTATGATTGGACATGATTGTTATTATTTAAAATGTATGAACATTTAAAGTTAAGACCGTCAAGTCAGCTTGAAAGTCTCACCTTTTTCTCGAGCATTGGACGCCACCCTCTGCGCCGCTTCCTCCTCTGCATTCGAGCTCTCCTCAGCGGACTCCGTTTCCTGAGACTCCTGCTGGGACGAGCTCTCCAATACATGGGCGCCGCCGCCCCCCTCCTCCTCCTCCTCCTTCTCCTCCTCTTGGCGGTGTTGGTGCGAGTGCACCTGAACTGAGCACACCACAGGTGCTTCCCCAACGGATGGAGATACCTGCGAGACCAGGTCCAACCAGGATTGCCGTTGTTTGGCGAGCGAGGAGGCGGAGCTCTGTGACGTCATCGTACTGACGGGGGTGGAAAGCGAACCGTTGGCTTCGCTGGAAACTGCAGAGGAGTACGGGGGAGGAAGGGTTCCCTGAAAGGAAAAAAAACAAACACGGTCAACTCTAATTAAGATCCAACATGAAGTAAAAAGAGTTTGATTTTTGTTAAATTTGCCATTTTTAAGAAAGACCGCATTTAACTCTTTCAGTACCAGCCACTGTCATCAGTGCCCCAAGTTTTCGTTAATTTTGCCCTATTTTTCAAGCACCACAGAGTATTTTGTACTGAGACTATGCAAACCCCAAACCTACCAAATGAAATATTCAAGTCTCTTCTTTAACTCGGAAACAGTTATCATTCTGGAGTTATTGGCCGTTGAAGAGAGGCAGAATGTTAATGTCAGGGTTGACAGTGAATGTTTGGCTTTAGATAGACGGCAATGGCACTGAAAGGGTTAAGACGGACCTGATGTGTGCTCCCAGGTGGACCGGATGCATCCGAGGAGTCCCGCAGGGTTTGCTCAGAGTATGGCGGAGGGGGAACCTCTGTGCTTTCAGCTTCCTCGTGGTCGCTGGCTTCGCTGTAGCTACGCGAGACAGGACAACAGAAAGCGACACATTCAACATCTAAAAAGGAAATTATTTAAACGATCAGCTTGGCCTTCCACCGACTGGAAATGCTCCAGAGCTTCATCCAGGTGCATTGAAAGGAAATCACGCTCACCGGCTGCAGGGGTTTGTTCTGTCGGCTCGTACCGAATGGAGGCTAAGCCGAGTTTATTCAGCCACCTGGGAAACAAAAGATTTGAGGTTGAAAACATGTTACAAGGAACTTTCCAAAAGAAGCCCCCCCTTCCCCCCCACCCCCGAGAAGTGACTTACAAGTTCATCTCCTCGTGGCTCTCGGCAGCAAAATAAAACATCATGACTTGAGGGTGGCAAGCTTTGAAAGCGCTGCATGGGGGGAGAGAACAGCGGCGATGAGGTCAGCGTGAAAATGGAGCGAAAGCCACTTGATGCTGGCATTTAGGAGCCGGACTGTGTCTATTCTACTTCAGTGATCATTTTCTGCAGACTAGACAGCTGGTGAGGAATCTTTCAAGGCCGCAAACATATTTGCTTTTAAATGTAATGTGAGCTTACTGTTTCCTCTTGCACTCGATGGCTCGGTCAATCATGAAGTTGGTGAGGTTAATGTAGCCTTCGGCCTTTTCTGCCTGCAACACACAAGACGACGACAACAGCCTTAAAAAAAAAAGGTTTGACCAAAAAACCCGTTCCGTTCTGTTCTCCGCGGCGATGGCGACAGACGGACGATGGAATCATCACGGCGGTAAACCTACAACATTCAGATGCATCGCCGTCAGTGTCAGGCCAGCAGCTGCGGTGAGCATGACTCACCGCCAGCCTCCGGGCCCCCCCCCCCCACCCATAATGCATCTGTGCTGAATGTGAGAACAAGCTCTTCTGTTGACGTGAGACATTTTAATGATCATTAATTTGCTCGAATAAGAAGAAGCTGCAATGGCCGAGCTGTATAATCACAAAGTTAAATTTAACCCAGACCATGCGCCGGGCTTGAACGCAAACAGATGGGTTTGATTTATGTCTTCTAAATAAACCGTGGCAGCAGTTTGGACACAAGTAAAAAAAATAAATAAAAATAAAAAGACATCCCACCAAGACATTCCAAAAAAAAAAAAAAAGGATGGATATTTACAGTTACTGTTTTTCTAGAGCGTGCGTCGGAAACGATGACACTGTCACCCTTCACTGTGAGTTTTCCGTTTTCCATTTTCAAAAATTGGGCCCGAAGCAATCTGCAGCGCAAAATCCTTTTCATGCAGGCGTTAACGAACGAAGAGCATTGCCTTGCCACTGATGGACAGAGGAGGAAATCTGTCATTTAAGCCGTTAGAAATCACTTTTCCAATTATTCCATCTCATCTTCTGACTTGAGTGTTTTTTTTTTATTACATTACACTGCCAATGTTGTGCCTTCTGAAATATCCTCACACTTGGCATCTGCTGGCTTTAGTCGCCATTTACTTGCAGTGATTCTGTGATGCCGGCGGATTCTGCCGGCGCCGAGCTGCGACAGCCTCGTAGGAGCGGCTCAGACGTCAACAAACACCTTTAATGAAGGAGAGTTCTACTCACCAGCTGGTTGGCGTACCAGTAGAGCGACGTCTTCTTCAGCACAAACCAGTACTTCCTCCACTTGATGCCCAGGAAGCCTTTGCTCTCCTTCTTCCTGTACAGCCAGCCCTGGTGGTCTGGCTGGCCCAGCTCTTTCACCGAGATGCGTCTCCTGCTCATTGTTCCATTGCCTGAGGTGAAACAGAAATTATTGCACCGAGACACCCCCTCCCGCCTCTTCCTCCTTTGTCAACAGAGACAAAGCAAACGCGTTAAGCGGGTCGTGAGGGCGACGCAAGAAGTTTCAGACTATTGAATCTTAACTGTGAGCCCTTGAAAAAATGACAGAACAAACCCACACGGCATTAAGAAGGCTCGGTTAAAAAAAAAAAAAAAGCATCACATCCCACCCACCTGTTCCAGGAAGTGAAACAGTCAGCAATAACAGCACAATCAGAATACTCCGAATGCAGGTTCGACACGGACGGAGGGGGAGCTGTAACGGACGGGCGCTGAAATGAAAGTCGCTCGCCGGTGCCTAAAAAAAGCCTCTGAACACACTAATCGTTCTGCCACTTCACACGCCCCCACAGAGGGGCGCAAATTACAGTGGAGGGGCAAACACATGGCGGCACGATTGGTGCGAGCTGAAAGAGCGATAACTTACCTCCTCTGGTCTTCCTTTTGGATTTGTGTCTGAGGGAGACCTTTGGGAGGAGAGAGAGAGAGCGCTCAGGTCAGAGACAAAAAAAAAACCACAGCAGCAGTCAGACAGCGGCGAAGACGAGGCCGTCTGAAAGCATCCTCTTCCTCACTGCTTGTTCTCTCTATCAGCAACACAAAGAACGCCCTCCTCTCCAAACACTTCATCTCTTGACTTTCTTCCTGCGTCCTTTTAGCTCAGTAGCTATTTTCAGTTCAAAATAAAAACACTTCGATTACTACTTCATGAAATAAAAAATGAATATGACTTCATTATTGTAAGGTAGAAGAAGCAGAATTAGTTCCACCATTAAAAGGAAAGCTGAATGTCCTGATGACAAGCATGGCGGCCTGTCCACTGTAAAAAGAAGAAAAGAAACACTTACAGGGTTGTAGTCATCGGCAGCCATAGATGGAGGCAGCGATATGGGGAAGGCAGCCTAGGAAAAGACACAAAAGACTCGCGTTACACACCGAGCCTTTAAATCGGGGCTAACAGGTAAAAGTCGGCAGGAAGGAAGTGATGTCACAGGCAGACAATGCAAATAATGTGGGTTAATGTCTTCCTTTTTTTTTTTTCCCCCAGAGTCAAAAATATAAAAGTGAACTGAAAGTGAGCATAAAAACAAAAGGAGAAAAAGGAAGATGGAGAACTTGATCATCGTCGAAGAAAAGCTCGAGTCAGCGGTTTGTCAGTCTGACATCCCGTACCCTCTGAAGCATCAGATTACAATGCGTATTTGATGTTTCACACCAAAAACAAAGCACTTTTTTTTTAAACAGTATTAAGCACAGAGGGGAGCAAATAAAAAACCCTCATTGTGACATTATCATCTTCGAGAAACGACGACGTGAAAGATATTGAGAAACCCTCAGTTGCCGCTATTGACTAACTTCCCCAGAAAACCTAACTTCCTTATTTGTAGAAGTGCTGTGAAGACAGACACTAGACGGCAAATAATGCAAGAAACAGGAATTCTTTTGAGTGCAGCTTTAGGTGTTAAAAGCTGAAAAAATACTAGAATACACAGGGAAACGGGTTGCTTCGAAATATCGATGGGGGGGGGGCACTGTGTTCATATAACTATCATTATATGAACACATGATGGCTAACTTTGATATTTTCCTGTGGGCTTACAGTTTATGAAATGGCCACATTTATTTTAGCTTATGCATCAGGTTGTCTCATAAATAAATAAATGAAACGCCTAAAAGAAAAAGTAGGAGCTCAGCTTAATCCCTGAACACTTTCTTTGAGGTTACACCTTCTCAGACAGACTGGTAACAGGGTCACTGTTGTTCAAATTCAATCACTCACCATAACCTCCAAACACCAAATAAAGATGAAGAAGAAGAAGACGACTCGTACATGGTACTCTAACCCTTCTGTCAAGTCCAAACACCGTAGATCAGAATCAGCAGCATCCGATACTCCAAATACAACGACAGCGAGTGTGTGTGTGTGTGTCTTGCACAACATGAATGAATCCCATCTTGAGTCACCTGACAAGTTCACCACAGAAACCTCAGCATGAATGCGACTGGATGGACCGGCGGGGATTTTTGCAGTTGTGAAAAAAATTAATATAAAAATTTTAAAAAATGTGCCTGTTATTTTTCTTCTAAAATTATTTCAAACATCAAATGTGTCCGACTTATCATAATAGACCATCTCATTGTAAGGCTCATCATTTGGAACAAAGACGTAACACCCGGCCTTGAAGGGGCGGGAACTGCGAGGGCCAACTTTATTGTATTTTTCCACTTGATGCAGAAACAACTTCTGAACAATAATGTGCTTCCACTGCCTTTCAAAATCTCATTTGTAATTAGTCAGGTAGTATTTTGCTTTTCTCAATTACGGCCACCAGGTGCCGCCGGTTACCGCTATGTCGTCTTCCACGCCAGCAATCAATTCGAAGATGATGCACTCTTCATCATCTACCTAATGTGCATATTCTTTTGTGAACACAGGCAATGTTCTATGAATTAAGTGAATGCTATATAATAATTTAAATAAATATGTTATAATAAGTGTAACAGAGAAACTCATTTGCGTTATGTCAATATTGAAAATATGTCAATATTTACTTTTGCCCTAGACTAGTACAATATTAATACATTCTCCTCTATCTTTAAAAGGTTTTGGAGAAAACTTTGTTGCCAAATCAGGCACCATAACTGCAGTAACAGAAGTTGATTTACTGCAGTAAACCTCTCAAATAAATGTAATTTACCAAGCTTCATTGGTTGTTGTTAAAACCTCCTCAGTTTGAGCCAGCCACTTTAGGGTGATTTAAAGGGGCATTTCACTGAAGTCGTGTTTGGGTGTGGAAGTGAGGTAATCTCATCCTCGACTCGCGTCAAAAGGCCTGAAGGATTCTCAGGGACGAGGATTGGTCACACCATTGTAGCACTCAATCTCCCATCACGATGCATGCTGAGCTTCGTCAAGGCACTTAGTGAAGGCACCCCCCCCCCCCCCCCCCCTGTCCTCCAACCCAGAAAATGTGTATGTGTGTCAGGGGGGGGGACGAGGGAAGGGGAGACAGAGTGGCTATTATTCAGCAAGGGAGCAAAGGGGAAGGTACAAGATGATATCTTGATAGCCTGCTCAGTTCCTCCGCATGCCCACGCTTCCCGTTGGGCACCACTCGTGGCACCGCTCACGCCTCAATTTAGACTCATGTGCTCGCCGAGTCATGTTTAACGCAAGACATTATATATTGATATGAATGTCAATAAAATCCAAAGGAACCAAATGCATTCATCCCTGCTTTCTCCTCCTGAGCCCTTTCAGTCTGAACATAGATCTGAGACGCGCTTGCAGCCGTGAGGCTGTTTGAGCTAAATGCTAATGCCTGCTAACAGCCACGTGCTCCCGGTCAGGTATAATGCATACCATTTAATTGTTTTAACGTGCTGATATTTGTTTTTCTTTATTTATTTGTTTTCGAAATGAACAATTCGATTAAAGAAAGAATAAGCCAGATGCCGCCCCCCCCCCCCCCATAAAACTGAGGCCAGATCCTCAAGGAAAAGGTTTCACATGATCGGCGTCACTGCATCCTGGTCAGGTGGTTTACATTTGACAGAGGACAAAGGGGAAAGTGTCTTATCTGTCTTTGAAACGCTACGGGCCTCTAATCGAGGCGCCCAGCTTCATCTCCTCCTACCGAGACTGAAGCCGGTGGCATTCCTCACATTGCTGAGTGAGTCAGTCACACCCGTGCAGAAATAAAACACACACACACACACAGAGATCAGTGGAATCGAGCGCTTGCATTTTGACGGACTGACCCAACACAGCATACTTACTGCCTGAGAGAAGGACCAGGATCGCATTTGTGGTTGATTATACCTGTGAGGGACAATAAAAGGCAGCGTTCATTGGTTTGAAACGGGCCACTTTGCAGGAGCCCTGAACTCCAAGAAGTGACTCCTTCAAATCTCCAACATGCATTTGCTTCCCAGCTCATTTATTTTTTCCTTTTGAAACACTCATTAGCTTTATCTGCGTCCTGATCCGGCTCGCTTTGATACGGCCTGAACAAAGCCCGTCCCAAGGAGACTACTTAAGGGCTGGCATTAAGTTGTTGATCTAGCGGCTGTGATAATACATTTGGCCAGCAGCCACAGCAGCGTGAGGAGACAGAAAACCTGTTCCCAATGCTCAAAATGCCTGCTGTAACTCAAACGGGCCTCACCCTGCAATTTGATGGCACAAAATTGTCTCCGGCTCATTTTTTTTCCTGCCTTTTGATTGCTAACATTTTCTGCACTCTCCTCCCGTCATCCCTAAATGTTCACATCTTAGTAAATTACTGGTTTGCAAAAGGGCATGTCGGTGATTTTGCAACTTCAAGTACTTCTGTAGACAGAAAGGGCGCCATTGGTAGATGTCCAAATTGGTGGTATGAAAAATTGGCACAAAAATAAAACAAATGCCCCATCACATTTTATACTTTGTCATGTTGGAGAGTATTTGTTAGAATCCTAAGAGATTATAATTTCTTCGTAAACACATTTTAATATTGAACGATTCTACCGTCCCAACAGAAAGGCTGTGAATTATCAACAGATTGATCCGATTGATTCCCCCCCCGCCATTTCATATTCCACAGAAAAAAAAGAAGAAGTTCTAAGCACATTTCACTCCTGCAAATACGGAGTGAAATTGCTTTTATGTTGTCGAACAAAAGCAAGGCAGAGATATCTCGTCTAAATCCGGGAGGGAACATTTCCACGCATGATGTTTCATCTCCTAATAAGCGCAGGCACAAATCAATTAAGGTTACTTCAGAAGCAGTTATTTAATAATTGAAATAATATCCTGTGTGTGTGTGTGTGTGTGTGTCGGAGAGAGTGAAGAACTCACCGGTTCAGGAAGTCACTGCTAGAGTGCCAGTCAGGTCCCTGTGATGCATAAAGATTCATGCGTTAACGCATGTTGGAGACGAGCCAGTCGTGATTGAGGTGCTCCGAAAGCCTCGCTCCATTATTATGATTCACTCATTTTAACATTTGGTTGGAGTTTCTGCTTAGTCAGCATCCAACATCAGGAATTATGTGGCAATACTTCATGCACCAACTTTCTCTCCCACAGAACTAAATTGAAATCAATTGGGTGTGTCCTTCTGGTCATGAGACCAAGTTTTTTTGTTTGTTTTTTTTGCTAGTTTTTAGGAACAGAATTCATCTCCAGACGAGAAATAAATGATCCCAAAACATTTGACCGTCTTACAGATCAAAACGATGAATTCCCACGTCACTGTCTTCGTGTGCAAGAATAACACGTTAGTGCGAACTTAGCAGCGGGTTAAACAGACAGCAGGTATAGCGTTGAGGCAGACTGCAGGATTTCAGAAAGTGCAAATTAGTGAAGGCCACAGGCAACTCCAGTTTGGCAAGCTTGGGGAGAGCAAAACAGGGGGGGAGAAAGAGTGAAGAGATAAAAGTACCTTGTTGATCAGTAAAGTCATGCAAGGAGAAAGACATGTAATTAGGAAAAGCGTGAGAGTGGAAGGGTGTTATTTGAATTGGATCTCGGGTTCTATTATGAAAGGTGCCACGCCTTTTCCTGAAAAGCTCTTCTTCAGATCAGCGAAAAGGGCAGAAATCTGTCAGGCGAGGTAATCCTAACCTGGCTTTTAAATGTTTTAAAAGGCAACATATGTGACAGGAATAAGATCCCCCTGACTGAAAACCTGCTTCGGCCATATGGTGTTCCACATAAGCATCATCATCCAAGACGCAAGGGAAAAGGTAACCTATCTCATTGCACAGCATGCTTAAAAACAGAGGCAGGGCTCACCTCAAAGGTCAAAGCAGGTCAGAAAGCCGGCCGACTAGAGCGTGGAGGTTAATAATGACAAAGGGCGCCCCTTTCCCTGACACTGTTATAAATGCCGCCATTTATCTGTGCGTGACCTGAAGCTAGTTTGGAAAGAAACGTCATCCCACGTCTGTTATTATACTGCGGTTTCACAGCAATAATTCTACAACCAGTGCTAAAATAAAGACAATACAAAAGATCACTGACATGAACTGCATTTTTAATAAAATGCTATTGAAAATTTACAAAAGGCAGATAAAAACAACAACAGACACGTCTTCCCCGTATTTTCTCTATTAATACTGTCATTCTTGTTAGCTGTGGTATATGTGTGTGTCCTAAAATATTGTTCAAAACACTGTTTCAGAAAGACCCTTTATTACACTCAAAAAGCTGTACGCATAGGCCCTTTAGGTGGGCAACTTGCAACAGAGGATATGCAAATGAGCTGAGTTATCATAGCTCAACATCCGGCACAAACATTTGCTAGTGACAAGATATAAACATCTTTTTACTGCAGCATTTGTCAGCTTAAGTGACTGTAAAACTCTTTCTGAAATATATGCATAGCTTAACAAGAGGCAACTTTGGTAAAGGGCAAAGTAACTATCACAGAAGTGAATCAAAAAGAAAAGAAAAAGTAACATGTAGGGCAAAGCCAAAATCTCACAAATAAAATACGCCGTCTGCTTCAATTGGTTATATTATAACTTATTTATGCCAATAACATCAAAATAAGCAAACAGCTGAAATGATATCAGGGCAAGTTTTCATATGACAGAGTCCTGAGGCAGCAGCAAAAAACGTCCAAGGGTTCTAAACCTGAACTCGCTGCATCCTCTCGAGGCAGAGACGGGGGGGCTTGCAGTCAGAGACGAGGTTTGAGGCCAGTGTTAAAGGGGCGATGATGTGATGCAGCTACAACTACGAAAGCAGGTTGGGCTGAGGAGTAGTAGTTGGTAGTAGCAGTTACACCACAGAAATATGGAGGTTGGGGGGTGTGGGGGGGAGAAAGGAGTGTGAGAAAGCCCAAAGCTGCCAAAAAAAACAAAAACAGCTGGACGTAAAAAAAAAAAGAAAAAGAAAGGCACTGAGGAAGGACACAAGACAGGAACAGAAGCCCCGGACAGGAAGCGCATCATCAGTGAGTCAATAGCTTAAGCCGCGTGATCCAACTGACCAGTAGGGAGCGGTCTGCCGTTGTGCGCTTGGAGGCGGGGGCTACGGAGGCCTTTCTGGTATCCTGCTGGTAGGGGATGGTGGCGCTGTTGTGGAGGTCTGAGTTGGAGTAGTAGCGGCTGCCCCTGACGTGGTCCACCCTGATGAGGTGGCGTTCCCCCGCAGGCCTGTAGGGCGGAGACACTGAGGGGACCTCTTCTGCAATGGTGGGGATCCTCTCGTTGCTCAGGTATCTGTAGAGAAGGTCTTCGCCTACAGCAGAGAGAAAGGCAGCCTTGAAACGAGACGCGACCCTAACCAGGCTAAAGTGACTCAATTCACACATTTTTCATAGACGTGGCACAAATCGGCTCTTTTCCAGATTTGAGTCACTTTCTGACAGTCAGCTGTCCTGATCAAGCAGGAACATCGCTGCCGTCTTTATCTCAATGCTGGCCGATTGGATTGGAGTGATTGGAGTTCAATTTCCAAGACTTATAAAAGGGGAAAAAATATATTGTTTGTCACGCCGTAAAGATGGAATCTAAGAAGGGAGGTTTTAAACATGAAACACACCTTTTCTTCCTTGCGCCCAGGGCTTAGCGAAGGGATCCGTCACTCCAAGACAGGTGTCCGCTGGCATGGAGAGAGGCCGGGGCTTCCCTAGATGCAAAAGGTAATATTATTTATCCGCATGGATTCACTTTAAAGTCAGAATGTTTTAATAATGAATTCCCTGAAAGTGAAACTACTGACCACATGAAGGCTTGTGATCCCTCATTCTGGGCTGAATCACGTTGGCCTCGATGGGACACCCTACGTTTGGCTTGTCGTAATCCCTGATCGTACAGCGTCTCCTGCTCTCCTGGTCCAAATAGGAGTTGGGTGACTCAGAGCGCTTTGGTCTTTTAGTAATGCTGGAGGTGTCTGTCCTCGCCTCTCTGCGTGGAGAAACAAAAGCTCCTTCATTTATTTACGGTGGGACTATTGGGGGGGGAGGGGGGGGGGGGTCCGAAGATGAGCAGAACAGAAGGGGTGGTTGTTGGACCCGTCCCGGATCTGGTGGCAGGATCACTCACTGCAGGAGGACATTCAGTCTCTCCCTCTGGTTATCTGAGTCTTGGTTGTTTTTTTTTTTTTTTACAACTCAATTAAAAATAATACAAAGTGCGGCAAAAGAAATACGACGGCTCACCGTGGCGTGTATGGAACAGGAGGAGGAGGGGGGATGTACAAGTCCAGGATAGCCGGCTTCTCCTTCATGGCTGAACCGTTAGCGGAGCCACAGGGAGACTGGGTACTGATCAAGGAGGAGTTATTCTGTAAGATAAAGCACAAAGTCTTCATTAGTACCATGAATAGCAAAAAAGTATGTTTTCTGTTGTCTCCAGATGTGCTTCTGATCCTCGTATGAATACGACATACGAGTTTATTGGGATAAAACAAAGTTGTTCCTTTCAGTTTCTGCCAAATCCCAAATGAAGCCTAAATGTGTCTTGCTGGCGAATAGGAGGAGTTTACCACTTGTTTGTGTGTGTGTGGGGGGTGGGGGGGGGCACGGTGCTTGTGTGCATCTCCTCGACTAGAAACCTTCTAGTTTGAGGTACGGAAAAACTGTAAGTGAGGTCCAAAATAGCTCACGAGACGTGTACTTAAACTGTACTCATTTACCACAGTTATGTTTCCCAACACTCAACAACATTCTGTCCTTGACTGCATGTTTGACTCTTAATCACTACCATCCTCATCAGACCATAATCACGTGTCTGACGACACGGCGTAAAGGACACAATGGATTAATGACAAACGAAACATGTGATTTATTACCCACCTTTTCTGTAGCACGCACCAATACTAAAATGTATAAAACTCCACTGAAACCGAGGGTTAATAATTTGCTAATCATTTTTGAAACGATTTAACTGAGGTCTTGTTATTGGACTACCAGTAATTGTAAATTCAACTTTTAACAATGGAAACAGAAAAAAAAAAAAATACAAATGATAACATTTCCCAACCAGCAAAACGCATTTCTTCATCCTACTGTGGCAAAAAAAATACCGTGAAAAAGACAAACGCTTTTTGAAGCTCTGTTGCGGAAAGAACGGCAACCACCAGAATCCCTCTAAAGTTATTTCATTTTGTGAGAGAGAAAAAGAAAAAGAACAAAAAAATAAAATATTGAAGTATCAAAAGGCACCACATCAGAACTTGGATGTTGTGTGTACTAAGTCATGACAGGAAGACAACCATTATCCCCTCACCACTGTTCATGGTGTGTGTGTGTGTGTGTGGGGGGGGGGGATTTGATGAAGCATTTCAAGCAAATTAGCACAAAGACACCGTTATTCCCTCTTGGATGAGGGTATATAATCTCCCCCACTCTGGTGCCGTACTATCTCAGCCCAAAGTAGATGGCCAACCGTGATATGCCCGACAACGTGTTAAAACATAATGCTGGTGGATCGTGTCAACATGTCAGGCCTTTGTGCTGAGAGGCCCTTTGTCGTCTTGAGAAACCCTCTCTCATCCGATAACGTCTCATCTTGCCTTCTCTGGCTGTAAAAGCCGTCTCTGCATGAGAAGACGGCACCAGATCTTGAAATTGGGCAGTCATGGTTTACAAAAGGCTCTTTTGTCTCCCTCTCTGTTAACGGCTGCAGAGATGTGCTTCGAAGCCAAGTTGAGCGTAATGTGCTCATATAGGGTGAACAGAACATTCTATTAAATCCACATAATCATATTAGTGTGTGCGTGTGTGTGTGTGAGGGGGGGGGGGGGGGGGGTATTTCTCTTGAGTTAACTTAAATCAGACAAATCAGCACTGCCTCCTTTTTAATGATAACATCTGGGTAAATCCCAGACACTTATGAAGCAGCCAGCGACACGTCAGGCTGGCAGCTTTCCCTCCCACTGAATGGCATCATGGGACTGTTTGCCTGGAATGTTTGCGTAATTCAACGAGCAGCTTTGTCAGAGGCCTTGTTACACTTGCCCGAACTTGTCGCTTTGAAAGCAACGCCTTTAAAATGACGACAATCTCCGATAATCGGTCGGCATCGTCCAGACGTTTGGCGTTTGCGTTCTCCTACCTGAGGTACCGGGGGCTTCCAGCGCATGTTCTTGAGCGGGGCCGGGGTGAAACCCGTTGTGCCCGTCGGCCTCTTCTTTAGGAGGAGGGCCACACCTTTGGGATCCTCCCTCAGTTTGGTAACCAGGTTTTTAAGCTGCCAGCCCACCTGGGTTGACAGGGAACACAACCCCCCCCCCCGTGACTACGATAGAACATTTACAGGGGAAGAGACAAAGGGGAACAGGTTCTCACCACTGTCTGCTGGTTAACCTGGATCACTTCATCGCCAGCATGGATCTTCCTCGTCAAGTCTGCAGGTGACTGGAGAAGAAAAGCATAAGGTCAAAGCCCAACGAACCGCATCACGATTCAGGAGAGCCACTTTAGAGCCTTTTCGATTTCTCTGTTCGACAAGAAGATATCAGGCAAAGAAAACCCACTTCAAGCTCAGACTGTGAGAAAACACGCAGGCAGCCTCCACGCGTATCACCAACAGCACCATGCGTTTGATGTCACACGGATGACAAAACAGGACCGACTCGTAATTACTTGCTGATGATTCAGATCCTGATTCACCGCATGCATGCCGATCACACGGTGGCAGAGATTCCGGTGTTAGTCACCAACTGTTTGCGTCAGTGTGGGGGGGGGGGGGGGGGGGGTAGGACGAGCTGTATGGATGAGCTGTTCTCGACTCCCTCAGAGTGTCCCCCGCAGAAAGGGAGGACGACTCGTTTCTTTTCAACAAATACAAACTGTAAAAGAGAGGCAAGAACCTCAGTCATAAAGACTTACATGCTCTGTGGTTCCAGTGATGACATGTAATCCATCATAGGTAGATTTGATGTACATCCCCTAGGGCACAAATGTAAAATTGGAAATGCTTTCCAGTCAAGGATCGCAATTTGACACCCACAAAATTGGACATTGGATTGTGATTAGAAATTGGCATTCCATACCAGACCCTCTCCTGGTTTGATATTGGCCAGCTGCACTTCTTCCAGGCAGGTAGACTGGCTCAGCAGCGGGTCGGAGGTGGTTCTCATGGTCTGATCACAGATGGTGTTCAAGATCTTGGACTGCAGAGGAAAATGGGAAAACGAAAATGCATCAACGGATGAAGTGAAATGCACACAACAAACAGACATAATGTTTGCTTTAATGGTGTGTTGTGCCGCTAATAACCAGAGGACACCTTGTGTATTTTACAGTTTAGAACGAGTCAGGCTACACTGCTACTCAGGACACAAAGACCTTATCGGCGTCTTATCCCCATACGTGTGATTATGCTCATGTTTAGTTCTAGGCTCAATGGACTAAAAGAGACCATTGGTGTGCTATTACCTAGAAGCTAAGTGCACACGCACACACACAATACTCAGATCAGCCCAGTGTGTGCCACCCTTCCTGCTTGTTTCAGGACAAAAACTGTCATTTGTCCCCCATTAGAGAGGCCGTGCTGTGTCTTTTTTTTTAAACACACATGGCATCCACTTTAATTTTGCATTGACCTCGTGAAGAGATAAGATACTTAAACCAGCTCAACAGAAGCAGAAAAATCAGGACAACTAAATGCAGCAGAAACAGAATAACGAGACAAATTCTGGAGACAAATCAGAATCGATTTATTTAAAGACGAGCATAGCAATGCAAAAAAAGGGGGAATATTTTAACTGGGTTTGCTAAGCAAAAGATAGAATGCAAGAGGAAGCCCATAATTAGCCAAAGGGGCCTGGAGAATGTCAGACAGGAAACGCTGATCGATCTTATCAGTACCCCCCCCCCCCCCCCCTCACCGCTAGCAATCCCATAGACGGGGCTTCTCTCAAAAACTGGAAGTACGTCGCACACTCTGCGTGAAAAACGTTCTTCCAAACAAGCAGGCAGACCTTTGACCCGGTAGAGGACTTCCCGTTTAGTTTAAAGCATGAGAAACAAAAGAGAAGAGATGCAGCAAACTCACAACGTCCATGATCTTCTCCTCCATCTCAAACACGCTGCAGTCCTGCCACAAAGAGACGGAAACAGTGAGGAAGTTAGGTGTGCGAGCTGTAAACGACTCCAAGAACAACAAATTACTCGACCAGAGAGAGAGAGAGAGAGAGAGAAAAAGGAAGGGGTGAAGTGAACATGATCAATGGAGGGGAGCCACAAATAATCGGCTTTCAGGTTTAATTTGAGGGGAGCTGCACTTGTAAAAAGTGGTTTCATATATATCGTCATCTAAATACTGCCTCGACTCTCTGAAGATGCACCTCTGCTTCCGGTAGCCGAAAGCGGCTCAGCCGGGCGGAGCTTCAGGGACGCAGCTTCCGTAATTCAGGTTGTTTAGGAAAGGAACCAACAAAATGTGCAGCGTCAGCTGGGATCCGGCCGGCCGTCCCCTCCCACCACAGCTGAGGCAACAGCCTTCCGGACAACTGTGTTGTTGGTGGTCAGTGGGTCCCTGGTTAGGCAGGGGGGGGGGGGGGCTGACTGTTTATGGAGCTGCCCCTGTTGCACCCCCCCCCCACTGATCAAACACAGGTGGCACGGCTTCTGTTAAAACTGGAGAGCACAGAAGATCTCGAATCAACAAGTCTCTTGTGTCTGGACAGCTTCACACGGCAACAAAGGGAAATCAGCGTTTCGGCCCGCTCTGTTGCTCTTCTTTTTTATCTATACTGGAGAAAAATAATGAGACGGGGGTGGGAGGGAGGGGGGGTGGGTGGGGGGTCATGCAAGTTTTCCCATTTTTCCATAACTTGCACATTCCCCTGGGCTAAAGGGGAGTGCATGTTTTCATGCGCTCAGCTGGCCGGTTGATCCGTCTGCACTTGTGCGAGTTTTATGAACCGTCTGTGGCCACGAGCGATGGACTCGCGTCAAAGCAGGCTTTGTCCACGGCTCCCTGAAATGATTTTCAACGTGTGGCGGAAGGTCTGCGGCGTTTCCATGCACGTACGTAAAGAGCATGCACGTGTGACTTTGCCACGTTTCCCTTACTCGGCAAATATAAACACTAGCTAGAAAAAAAACAGGTTTCTTCTGACGCACAGTTTATCGGTTCAAAAATTATGTTTCCATAAGAAGTGTTTGAGAACCCCCCCCCCTCCCTCCCTCCCCCTCCATAACTTTAACATCTCTGGAAAGTTGGCGTTTCTTCAAAACAGCAGCAGCAAATCATGTGAATACGACATCACAAAGGATCCAGTCCCACCTGAATGAATCCCGCTCCAGCAGTAGACAAACGCCAGATAATAGCGGACCCTGCTTTTCACCGATCCCTCATTACTTGCTTTCATTGTGGACATGATTTCACAGGCGCTGTGGGTCAGATGACTTGTGCTGCTCTTTGATCCAGCACCAGTGGATTAGCATTGCAATGAAGCAGAGAGAGAGAGAGAGAGAGAGGAGTGCTGGCAGAGTGCGACTGTCTTTACACCAGAGTGAAGAATTTGTCCTGTGACTCCGACATCCACTTTTTCATGAAGCATCCACGCAAGATTGATCGGAAATAAGATCAGCTTTTGTCCTGTGCACTAGAATTATCCTACCCCCCCACCCCCGACACACGCACACACACACACACACACACATCAAATAAAGACAGTTCAGTGAGAAGCGATGGGGAATCAGATGAAAATGCGTTCTTTGATAGAGAATGACGGGTTCAGCCAAGACGGGTGATGCGTTCGCTGTTCTCTGGCCGTGTTCCATTGTGTGCATAAACACAGGCCTCATTCAGGCACATTTCTCTGGGCAGACCGCCTGCTGTCCCCCCCCCCCCCCCATCACAAACTCTACCACTGGCAGTCCACTGTGCAGATATTTTATTAACCACTGGGTCGTCCTTTGGCCTCCACAAACCAAAAGGAGATTATGCTTAAATTATGCTCTGGCTTGGAAATAAAAGGTTTTTCTCCTATTGCATATGTTCCTCCAAGATATGGAAGACCGACCGACCCCCCCCCCCCCCCCGCTTGCTGGAGAGGACTAATCTCTGCTGTTTTACAGGCGACTCTTTCAGCACCTATCAGTTTATTCTACACAACAACTGCTCCACGCCGCACGGCAGTGTGGGAAGCATACCCCCCCCCATTTCTCCTGGATGACCATGACCAATACACACACAGTAAATCACCCAGAGGTGCTGAAATCCCAGACTCTGGCGAGGAAATGGGCACTCTGGGAAAGGAATTTATTTTGATGCAATAAACTCTTTAAAAAAAAAAAAAAAAGACACCTGCGGGTTCGGCCGCCACTTTCACCGGCGGCGTGAAACGAGTCGCTTACCGGGTTATGCTGAAGCCAAACCCTTCAAGTGAGAACAAATTGCACACCGAGGCTTAAAGGCTTGTAATCCTGAAAGAGCACACCCTTTCACTAGCGTCCCTTTCTTTCAGGCATATCTACGACCAGCCGCTTGCTTGGCTGTCTGAAACTGACAGAACCAGAGCAAATTGAATCGTGATGCAACGTTGGAGTAACACCGCGCAGAATGTGGCGAAACACCGCGGCTGCGTCCCGATGCTCTGTTCTCGCAGTTAGCCCATCTATCTGACCACCTCCTTCATTAAACCTGCACACAGGAAGCACTTTCAGACGGTTTGGTCCCCTACTGCGAGCATCTTAAAGGAGCAGAAACCACATGGCTGGGGGGTGGGGAGCTCGACAGCCTGAGGGAGTGTTGGCAACCACATTTTCTTTCTTTTATAAGTGCATCAGTGGGTTTTATGAAACTGGAAAACAAAAAAAGCGACGTTTACCATTAAATGTGCCCCACTCTATGGGGGCTCCTCATTAGTAAGCACAAGAGGGAAGAAATCCCAAGAAAAACATGGGCGTTTTTCAATAACGCGCTCCGACTGCTGGCTTCAGGCTGCCATGGCTGCCATACCACATTTCCCGTAACTCTCTTCTCTCCCATTTTCTGTCCTTTCTGTCCTGTGCCTGTGTGCCCCCCCCCCCCCAGTCTGGCGTGTGCTCACTGGGGGGGAATAAAAAGCTACCCGTCTGAGTTTGCGTGTGTTTCCCAGGGGCTAGCTACACTTGCGCTGCGGCGCTAACGGGCGTGCAGACCTGTTGAACGGTGGTGGTGAGCTCCAGACACAGCTGGATGATCTTGTTCTTGGTGGCCGTGAAGTCACTGATCCCCGTCAGTGGCGTCCTGCAGGAAGGCAAGGGATAGGGATATCAGGAATACTAGCAACCATCCCTGTTTACTCACCCAAACCCACATCACTTTCTTCGGCACAATCTAAATAAATCTAAATACAGCTCAGAGGCTTTGTACTGAGAAGTGTGATGGATATTTTAGGAGAATAACAGAAACGTAATCCAAAGCAATGAACTCCAGAACACAACAACCCTCTCAGAAAGCATGCACAGCATCCATAAAGATGTCGTCGTCGTTGTTCTGGATTGCATTTGCACCGTTTAGGTGTCCCTAATAAAGCTGCCAGAGAGCGCTTTACTGGAGTTAAGCACAAGCTCCTCTGTAATTTAGAATAGACTCAGTGAACCTGGCTTTAATTACTGTGCTCAGGTGACCGGGCACAACCAGGATCGGCGGTCCCTGAAAAACGTCACTGTTCTGGTGTCTTCTTCTCCACCTTCCTCTTCTCAAGCATATGCAAACCAAAACTCCAAACAGTCTTTGAATATATCGTCCAAGATCTAAAAATCGAACTCCACATTTGTATGTAGAGACAGGCACAATGTGATTCAGAGCGCCCGTGCATGTGTTGGTCAGAAAGTGGCGGTCACCTATCAAGCCAAGCCAGGAGGCTCTTCGCAGCACCGATCAGCTCCACCACAGAGGTGAGGAAGTCGTTGGGCGGCTTGCGCGAGTTGCTGCCGTCGTACACGGGGCTTTTCCTGCGGTCGGACGTGGACATGTGCAGACTGTTGGTGGCGGCTCTCATCCTCACAATCAGACTCTTCAAGTTGCCCGTCTCGACCCCGTAGTTCTGAAACGATAAATGAAAGAACTTAATTCAAAAAAAAAAAAAAAAAGAAACACTAAAATCATGAGTGAAGAACAGATTTTAATACTTGTAATAAAAGTTTATTATGCACAATGGAGGCCTTTGATAGTTTCACTGAACGATGAGAATTGCGTGATCTCGTTTGGGGACATGGAATTCACCCTCCAGCCCTGCAGTTTGATCCATGTTGTGCAGGGAGGGCGGTACGCCGCCCCCATCAGCTGATTCATATCAAGCATTCTTTAAGCCTGGGTTGTTTCAGGCTTCTTCATTCCTCAAGTTATTTACAAAGCACTTGAGCTTTGCGCCTCGCAGGTTCACCGGGTGCACCACAGATCGGCTACGAAATTGAACTACTTGCTGGGTTGAGAGCCGCAACATTATGAGTTGCTTGTTTTTTTTTTTTTTCTTGGAGCGCAACGCGTGCGTCTGAAACCGAGCATGACCACATTGTCAAATATTTTAGAACTGTATTTGCAATGTTTTGATTTAATTAATTGGTTTGGAATACTGTGATGGCTAAAGGTTAGCAGTGAAATGTCTTGTCTGGCTGCTGCCATAATAAACATCAGCTTACATCGTGCTGCATTCGAGTGCCAGTAGCTAAATATGTAGTGCGCAGAATAAAACTGGACATGTTTGGGGGAAACCGACGAAGGAGATCGGGGTGGTTCCCGTCTATTTTTGTTCCCGCTGACTTTCCCCAGCATGGGCTAATCAAACAAGTTATTTCACTCGCGTCGATCCCAAATGAATCACTGGGATAACTCCTCAAACAGCTGCTGCTGCGGCTAGACGTTTCCACGGCACACCTGTCGTGACATGAGTCGTTGGGACACCGAGGATAAGCAAAGGCTCAAAAGCGAGCAGCTTACTGGATGATGTGGTTTTTCTCAATCGGCCATTTAAACAGTTTAAGTTGCACGAAGGCGGTGTGAGCTTTCTCCAGAGCCAACGTCTCCCCTTCCTGGCTTTTTCATTAGCAGGTCACAGCAGCTCTTTAGCTTTTGTCTCACACCAGCAGCTAAGCTAAAAGCCACGTCTGAGCAGACTGCAGTCAAATGCTATTTTTCCATTTCAAACCACATTTATGATCTTTCGGTGTCTTTAAAAAAAGAAACATTCAGGAATCTAGAGGCAGATGCTTTTTGGATCAGGCTCCTGTCAGGGTTTTTTTTTTATGTGGGAAGGGATGTGACACTGCAGCGCTTCCTGTCCTGACCACAGGTACTGCATCCATCTCACTTGGCTATAAATGAAAGACTGCCACAAGTTGTGTCTGTTTCTACAATATGCAATCTGAGGTTAAGTTACATTACGCCTTCGGTTAGAACAGCGAGGCGATGGTAAAATGCATTAACAGCAGCTCCTCGGCTCACGATGAGGACGGCTGTGCTTCAATGCCGCGTGTTTAATAGCTGCTGGAAAAGCTAATGCTTGCGTGGATGCTATCCGTCACTGGTCTTTTGAGTGGGTCAGTGGGCTCTGAGCATAAATAAAGACGTTTTGGGTTTCAACATTAACTCTGCACAGGACATCGTGGCCAAGAGACGTCCAGTGAAATGAATTGAAGTGGCCTCTCTTCCTCCCTGGACAAGCTATTCGCTGGCGACAGCTTCAAGGTGGGATAGAAGTTCGACTTCCTGAAGGGCCACGGTTGCTTTATGTTGGGCCATCAGTCATCAGGATTTAGGTTTGGAACGGTTAAAAGGACATCCGGGATCTGTGACCTATATTAACGCTCATCAAAAGTTGAAACCTTTAACATGTGTGTACATGTTCAAATATTTGAAACTCAAAGAGCAAATCCAAGCAGAAAAGCACGACACAGATGGATGTGACCGCTTCAGTGGGAATAATCGGACTCCACAGCAAACAAAAAGAAAGAAAGAAAGGGGGGGGGGGGGGGGGTGCAGTGTGAGAGCATGTGGGAGTTTCTAGGGCCGGTGGCCCGTGTTCCTGTCGGTAGCAATGGCCTTGCTTCAGTTACAGCTAATTGAATCGGGGGGGGGGGGGGGGGTCATTTCCTCCCGTGGGATCCGTGGAAGGCCAAAGTCTTGTTCTTAATAAAGAAACTCCTAACAGACAAAACAAAACAAAACAAAAGTTTGGCGAGAGAGTCTAGCGTCCCTGGTCTAAATGAAATCTTACTAAAGCCTTCCTAAATGATTTGGGCTATGTGGTGCATTCCAGCCAACATAAGATGGCATCACAAAATAACAGCACGCTTTGATGGGAGAATGAAGCTCACAGTGGAAAGGCTCCGAGAACAGATTTATGATGCTGCTGGAGAGGAAGAGGACTTGAGATTTCAGTCCCTTGATGCCGAGGTTGCAGGGGCAAGCAAAAAAATCTGTACCCGATTACCGCAACGTGATGGAGCATCTGGTGTGTATAATCTATGATGGGCAGCGCATCATTTGATATAACGCTACATCACACAGCTCACACATTCAAGGTTTAGTGTGCCGACAGGAAAAAGTAGCCGCACAGTTTGTTGACGCAAATTACGCATCAGCCTCAATCAGGAAGGTTTAAATTTCCATGTTTCTTTGGGTATTTTAAAAGAGAATAAAGATAGAAATGCTGAAAAATGATAAAAATGCAGGGAACGCAATCTGTAGCGTTTATTATTACACAGGAAGTGGTAAAACTCCAAATCCAACCCATCTGCTGGTAAACCTGGTTCCCTTTCAGTCGGAGCGTGGACAGCTTCCGTCGCTATTTTCATGCTCAACTTTAAAGGCAGGAACATTTTTTGTTGCCAGTTCTTTTGGGAGACGTTGCTGACAGACAGAGAGGCAGCTGGGTTCTCTCCCCCCCAAAGAATGACTAACAACAGCGAAACACGGCTGTGGAATCGAACCAAGCGAGATGGCTCAGGTGAGTAGAACGCTGCGGGATTATGCTTCTAGCATTTCCCTTCAGGAAAATAGCCTTTTGTGTGAGAAGGACATTTGTCACGTGAGGGAGAGTGGAGTGAAAGCCTTCGTCTTATCTGACACGGAGATCAAACCGTCAGTTGTTTCTGTGTTTACCTTTAACTGCCTCCAATGATCTCATAGAACTTCAAATTGACAAATAAAGCCCAAGGCCCAATCGCCTATATCCTCCCCTCTGACAAACACGGCTGTTCCTCCGATGTCCTCCGGCTGCAACTCAGTGAACTCTGTCAGGACTGATGAGCCATTCGGTGTCATTTTCTTTTTTTTTTTTTTATAGCTGCCCAACCAGAAAGTGCAGGTTGAGTTTTTTTTAGAGAACACAAATTAACAGTGGAAGAAAAAAAAAAAAAGTCATCTTGAATATTTGGCTACAGCTGATGATCATGCTTTTACTCGTAACATCCCCCGATACTGTACTTGAGCACTTGGACACTGACCAGAGCACAGAGTAGATCCACAGCCTCCAGCACCAGTTCCTGGTGTCCAATCCGGGCCACGCCAAGCTCCTCCAGGTCCTGATGAGTGATCTTCAGCAGCTGCTCGCCGCTGATCTTCTCCCGCTCAAAGTTGCACACGTACTGCTGGAGGTTTTCATCTAGACCTGGACGCACAAAACGCACGGACGTGAACATTTATCTCTTGTAGTTGGCAGTTGTGTGTGTGTGTGTGCATGCACGTATGGGGTGTAGATAAAGAACAGGTGTGACTGCTATCAAACACAGCATAAAAGAGTAACCGTTGACACCTCCATGTCTGTTGAGCTGATTAAACAATAGATGACCATCGTGTGTGTGTGTGTGTGTTTTGTGTGTGTGGTGATACTGTAGCTTGAGCTGCAGAGTAAACCTGCATTAAAACACAAAGCAATACACTCCACATGTACTTAATGTGGACTTTCACGTTTGCAGAGCTTGTACTGCAAATATATCAAGTGCTGATGCGTCTTTGAAAGAAGTGCAGTTGCTATTGATTCAACGTGTGAACATTAACCGTGTGTGCGTGTGTTGTGTGTGTGCGTGCGTGTGTGTGTGTGAACCCCAGCTTTCTCCCCATCAAAGAGTGCACAGAGAGTGGGGCAGCTGCAGAGTGATGGCCCTCTGCCCTGTTTTTCCTGAAAGGTACTCCTCTCAGTGGCTCCAACCTCCCCTTCACCAATGCTAATTCTATTCTTCAGCAGGAGACAGCAACGGATGGATTCATTTCCAGTTTGACATTCAAGTCACTGAAAGCGTTGACTGCAGATAGCAGCGTCAGTCAAACGTGGACGGGAGAGACGATCCACTGGGTGGTCACGGAGACATTCGTTTTGTCCACTCCAGTCTGTACGAGAGGATGCATGAGCGCAACACGTGTGTGTGTGAAATGCTGACCTAACAGCATTGGATTGTGTGTATGAGAGCATGCAAAGTACAGCAGTGCACTCCATTATGTTGCATTCAAATGTACAACCAAATGATCAAAATATAGTGCACTCGATCGGTTTCTGATCTAACTATCATTTCATATTGAAGAGTTCAGTTTTTACTCTCCTCTTTTTAATGATTTGGGTGTTTACGCCATGCTACCAATAAAGTTAAATCACTGCGTCCACACTTTCAATAGCTGGCTGCGCATTTAGGCGAGTGAGACAGCTCGACTTTGTATGCATGTTCCAAAAATGATGCTAGCGTTGTTACTAACATCAATCAAGAACCTGAGTGGGTCCAAGGCTCCGTAAGAACATGTTATTTAGCATGCTAAAACAGTATCTCAACAACCTCAGCAAAAAGAAAAAGAAAACAGTGATACATTAACTGCATAATATTTCCCTAACTATTATAATAGATTACAAGCAATTAGAGGCAACAGCGACGACATGTCCCCGGTAATACAGGACTAAATGCTGCTATGGCTGCATCGCCTCTCCCATTTGTCAGGAATGTCAGGAATTGTCCGACGATGTGCCGATATTCCAGGTTGAGGAGTGAGCTGAGGAGAAACCTGTGTCTCCTGCTGCTACCGGGCCTTTAACAGCCTCCTCCTTTGAAGCAACAGTGGCGTGACAACATATTTGATGGCACATGTTTTACAAGAGAAATGACATTGTTCTCATTACAGGTGAAGTGAGGAAGCGAATGGTGATCAAAGCATCGAGGTAGAGCCAGGTACCATGATTGAACTGGCACCCAGATCTAATTGTATATATCTCATGATTAACGTATGGTAATTAAATCAATTCGGTATCGTGATGACAAAGCTGAACAAACGAAAAGCAGGCCCAAAGATGCTCGTTGTTTTAATGTAGAAACTTATTATCGCAATGAAACCACGCATCAGTATGAGCTTTAACTTCCCAGAGGGGACTCCCCCTTAGGAGACATTAAAATTCCATCATGGCATCAAAGTTCCCTAATGAAAACACTTCCAATCCCTGAGAAAGTTTCTGTGAGCGCTCAAGTCACCTCCACTGAACCGAAAGAAAATTCCAATCGCGACTTGTTAAACCACGAACCTTCACACAAGTCAACTCCAGTTAGCCATAATAGATTTTAATCACCCCCCCCCCATGTTAATTCTGCAGCCGGAGAACATTAGGTTTAACCCCTGACTGGCCAGCCAGTCTGGCATGAGAATCCACTGATCGTGGAAAAAATAGAGCCCGAGCTCTTCTTTTTCCCTTTTTCATTGTTATTGTAGGAAACCAGCCTGGCGAAAAACGGTGGGAGGAATGGATTTGCATCTGGTAATTGATGAATGAAGCGCTTATACTCCTTTTTCTGGGCTGTTCTCAGTTTTCCATTCATTCTTCGGTAAGTGTTTTCTCCCCACTTATCCTTTTCCCTGATTCAGGAATTCAGACTTCAGAGAGTCGCGATATCCCAGTTCACACTGGGGTCCAAACTGATCTGCATTAGCTTTGCACTGGAGCAATGATAAGTGTGTGTACCGGCGCAGACGAAGAGACAGAAGGGATGCCACGGAGTTCAGGAGGCCCTACGAAGAAGCAACCACAGCGATCTCCCACTCCAAATTCAAGCATTGACGGCTCCAGAAAAAAAAAAAAAAAAAAGGCTCTTCTTGCAAGTGGGGCTCACAAAACATTTATTGTACCTCAATCTACAGTCGCTGGGGTGTGTGCTCACGTTAAAACTAGAGCGTGCAGCACGGAAGACAGAGTGTCACAGTGTTGTGAATTGAGCAAAAGGGGAGGACTGTGTGAATGCTTTTCAAAAGCCTGCACAGGATGAAACGCTTTGGAGTTTTATGGCCACTATGAACCACTTGGCAAATGTCCTCAAACCAGAGCGAGTGGGTGTAACAGTGTGGCACAGACACACAACGCCGACGCCGAAAGCAACTGCATCGCACAAAAGACATTAATTACCCCCCCCCCCCCAACCCTTGTGATTAAACATGATGGATAGGATTTAAATTGGAATTAAATGTAAACCTTCAATTTACGCTAATAACGCTAGACGTTAAAACCTGGAGCAAGGTCAGGATTAACCCATTAAACCTGAAATACATGTTACTTTAATGATTTAAAGGGTCACATTTGGCAGAAATTGTTTCAGTGTTGTGCATGGCAAACTGTTTTAAACGAAAAGACTTCCCCCTTTGTGATAAATAATGAATAAAACCTCTCTGACATCTGTGACCAACAAGCATGTAGACCGTGCAGTCATCTGCAAATGTCAGTCAGTGTGTCACGGTGTGGCGCCTTGCTGATTGCTACGAGGTCTTTCTCGCCACCCACCATATCCCCCTCAGTGAACAGCAACATGCGGGACGGGTTATCAGCACAGCCATTACACACGCACACACAGAGAGGTATATTTATAAAGAATTGAGAAGAGCTGATATTCAGGTTTGGAAGCAAAAAAAAAGTGGATCTGGATCCTGCTGGAGTCTTTGGAGACCAGCAGCTTTTAAAGTCTGTGTAAGCACAAATTATTGGCAATGCAAACAGAGCGCTTCCACTTGCAAAGGTGGAACTATTCTGGTTCCTTCCCAGCATTTCCCCATCCATACAGAGGCACACAAACAGTAGTTAAGCTTAAATGTCTTGAAACGTATGATAACTGAGGCAACGTGGTGTTTGTTCCGTGAGCAAGTCATTAAACATTAAACACAACTTAGGGTTGCCAACCTTTCGTTCTCAGGGGTTTGATTTCACTAGAAAAGGGTGAAATCAGAACAGTGCTCCCACGGAAAGACAGAAACAGGCTGCCTTCTCTTCACCTCCCCCCACCTTACAACCCCTCCCTGTTCTCCCAGTGGGAGCTGTAGCCACCCTTGTAACCCACACAAACAGGGGCACACAAATACAAACCAGTATCCCCACCGGGGGGGTGGCCGGTAGGAAAGCTGCCGGGTGTAGAATAGCAGAGCCACTGTAACTCCTGCAGCCTTTACTTTGTCGGCCAGGCTCCGAACCTGCGGGGAGCGGTCAGGAATTTCGCTCATTGTTCTCCGCTGAGCAGCCCCATTGTTGGGAATCCGCGGCCTCCTGGTACAATGGTCTCAGGGCCTGATGTAATTAGAAAGAAAAAGCTCCGGCAAATGCTAAGATATCCTAATGCATGACTTCACGGCAGAACAACAAGGCCTGTATGCGCACATGCTGGGTCTCTGCTTCCAAAAGGAGCTGGGGATGGGCGTCAGACAACAGAGCACGTTGTGTCCTCATCAGATGGGTCGTTTACACTGCAGTTTTTTGTTTTTTGCTGCATAAAATGCAACCTTTGGATGCGGTTCGGCTTTTGCTTCACGTGACAATGGAGCCCGAAACCAAACAAAGTTTTGAAATTGGGCTCCAGACGGTAATTTTCTTTTTCCAATATGCCTTTGTTGCTGTCGCCGTGTAAACGGACAAAATGTCATTCTTGTGAAAACTGTGACGACGCCACTCGCCACGCAACATTTTGTACACACAAACAAAATCCATGCAAAGAGCCAAGAATATTCTAGTTTGCCGTGGAAGTCCACGGGGCTACATACAAGCAAGCTTCTTCCTTTCTTCCCTCCATTACTTGCTGAAGGCACTTGCATCACTTTGTACCCCATCTGGCCCACCTTTTAATCTTATCATCAATTCGCTAACAAAGAGTGTTTCACTTGATGTACTCTAATGTTAAACACAGACAACCACAAATGGGCAATGACATGTCCCGAGGGGGGAGGGGGGGGGGGGGTTACTAAGTGAGAAAAAGCAGCTGAGGCCGATCTGTCCACATGAAGACAAAAGCAGACCTGTCTTTTACCGGGTGATGGACGATGACTGATGACGGAAAAGGGGGCCAAAGTTCGCAGGGCTGTCATGGTTGAAGCGCATCAGCAGACACAAGCACCGGCCCCTGGAGGCCATTAATCCTCACCCCGAGCAGCAAACATCCTCAGCCACATTGCCGATGCCTTGTAAGATTTGAAATTCAAGGGACGGATGGCTCAGCTCGTGTAGGGAGGGGAGAGAGGGAATCTGAATGCAGGAGAGAAGAAGAGGCATTTTGGCCGTGGGGTGTCCTGATACGTGAGGACATCTGAACCCAAGTAGATGGGAGGGGGGGGGGGGGGCACAAACTGACAAATCAAGGAGTCTGCACCTCATACATGTGTTGGTCAGGTGTCCTCAATATACAATTTGTGCCATTTAAAACACCTCACAGTAAATATATCGTTTGGCATTGCAGGTTAATTAATGATGGATTTTCAACTTCTTGTTTTCAGTTCTGAAATTCTAAACCAAAGTGCAGTTTTTAGGGTACAGTATATGCGTATTTGCATGCAGGCAAATAAAAAAAGTTAATTCTTTCTTGAACTCTTGCCAGGCAACCAAAACAATCTCCTTACTCTGATACTCTCTCTTATCAGTAATTTTTGCACTTAGTTTCTTTGTACAAATCAAACAAACAACTAAAGTGTTAATGAAAGAACGGCTCTGACCTGTTCAGGTTCATTACTCTGCAGCGGTAGAACATCTTAAGATGGAAGTCAATTTGAAATAAACCCAAAGCATCCGATTCATTCACAGGTTCGTCTGTACAGGAGAGTTCTAGATGGCTTTATCATGCATTCCTGTTTAGAATTGCTGCAAGGAAACATTTGTGCAGGTAGCCGTTGCTGACGTTGATAGACAGGAGCAGGGTTGAAGCATTAACATGAGGCCAACGTAAACACCCATCACTCTGCAGCCAAGTCGGCCGCATCAGCATAGGCAGCTCATTCCGACGAGCGTAAACACCTTCTAAAGAAAGTAACAAAGAAGTCCGACACGTCTCAAACTCCTCCTGCTCCTACAGCCGCCACAATCCAGCCTATTCCACTGCCTTCGTATTGTTCTGCTAAATGACAGGCATCCCAAGATGCTCAAAAGGCCAGTTACAAACTTGGCCTTGCAGAAAGCTATAATGAAAAAGGACAATTACCACTGGACTGGAGATAAGACGTAGCAGACCAGGTTGACTGACTGATAACAGGACTTCTACAGCACTAATTCAGCTGTAACCTAAGAAGATTGAAAACTATCATTAAGAGCTACGGCTCTTTCCAAACAGAGGGAGATGGTGAAGGGGAACAGAGACAGAAAAAGAAACAAAAAAAACGGGATTACCGCTTTTAGAGGTGACATCGCCCGAGACATAGCCACTGAGATACAAAGAGGTTGTTAAATAAAATTAAATAACCAGGGAACTTTCATCCCATCACATGTATGGAGTATGAACAGGGTGGCCCTGCTGATTATGCAGCAATTCACCAGCACCATAATAGCTGCTAGGGAAGCCACAATAAAGATGAACATCTGGGGAAGGAAATGTGTCCTCCTCATTTAGTTTGCCATGAGAAAATGCGTATAGCACTCACAATAAAACGGCATGCGGGCATATTCCGCCCATGCCCGCATTCAGGTTTTCTTATGACAATGCCTTTTATTGGGCTTTCATGAAAGTGAAACATATGGCTGGCAGAATCGAGGCTTCAGTCGATCTAAAGATAGAACTCGTTTCCCTCCGCTGTTCATAAGACCGAGTATAACACTTCCACTCCCAATGCGGATCCCCTATATGCATAAGGATAACGAACCTGTTAATTGCCATAAATCTCCTAGAGGATACACCCCCCCCCCCCCCATTAAATCCTGATAAAAAAAATTCTTGCTGAAAAATAAGAAAGAGACTCAAACTGCTTATCCAAGCACAGGACTTACTCCATCAGAACCGACACCTCCTCTTCGGGACCTCCTCTCACACTGGCAGACTGGAAACCTAAAGCCACGTTTACGCCAGCTATTCAAACCAGGAATAGTACGCCTTTATTCTGCTTCGACATTCTGTAGAAACGCTATGGAGGCCTGTGCTATTTCACCTCTTTGAATGCAGCAGAAGTAAAACGGCGTTTGCAGTTGTCGTCTTGTCCGGTGTAGACAAACTAAAAGCATCACGGAGAAGGTTCTTCATTGCAGCGCCGTTTTGTGACTGTTTTACAGCTACTGGCCGTCATCCATTCCTTCAGAATGGCTGCCAAGAAGGAGCTGAAGCATTGGCTGGTGCAGTAAATCAAAGTTAAGGTTGCTGAAGTGAGAAGAGGTTTGGGGGGGGGGGGGGGGGGGGGGTTGAATGGGGGTGGCTGGAGGCAGATGGAGGAGGCTAATGTGGGGCTAGGGGTCAGAGGAGGGAAGAGTGCGATGATGAACCAGTGATTTACATCCTGCTTGAGTCCAGGCCAGAGGAGGACAGAGGGGTCAAAAAGATTAAGAGCATCATTATTCCATCCATCCTCGCTGCTGCAAAGCCAAAACACTTGTTACAAAAAAAAAAAACATTTCAGTCAAAACAGAAACACAATGCGCTCGTTTGTCTCATACCCTCACGTTGGTTTCAACCTCAAGCAGGAAACACCCTCTCCCCCATCTCAAGGTGAGGTTTTCTCTCTGTTGTTGTGTGTCATACATGTCAAACACAGATTAATTGAATTTTTAAATAGGTTGATTGCTTTCACAACAAATTCCAAAAAATGACATCGATCGGGACTGACCCGGAATATCTGGTTAAATATGTGCTCGGTGGTGTGAGGTGAGAATACGGGTCAAACGGGTCTCATAAAAAGGAAGCAGTACGTCCTGAGAGACAAGGACAGCAAGTGAAAAAGGTGGACCAGGACGGTACAGTATGCGTGACGCTGCTCGTCTTCGCTGGGATCTTCTACATTTTTCCGTTTCCTGATGAACGCACACACTTTGATCCAAACCGCCCATTCCAGGATGCATGAAGACGCCATGATCATGGCCGAGGGTTTGAAAAACAACGCAACATAACCCAGCTGCTTTACCTATCAGCACCATCTAATGTAACAAGTCCAGGAGAGAGTCAATCGAGTCGGAGACATGTCGCAGCAAGTCAGAACACAAGCATGCAGTCCTACAAACAGCAGCCTCCATACAAACCATCTTTAATAGCTCCTTCATAATGTCATGAAAATAGCAACAAAAAGGGTCAATAATGAAAGATTTATAAAGATGAAAAAAAAAAAAAATCATCATCCCATGTTTTAACTATGAACAGCTAGACAGGAATTCAGAGTGTCTCTGCTGAGAACTGGAAAATATGGACTAGTCTGAACATGTCCTGAACAAGCACTGATCTGGCACCTGCCCAACAGTTTGGTTAAACCTAAAAGCGGGTCAGAGTCTGGAGTCTGAATTCAACGGCTGACATGGGTGACGCTTGCTTTGCGTTAGGAAAACAACGTGGGTCGTCTGCATTCCTCTCATGTTCTGTGGTTATTTGAGCATTAATGCAGCACTTTGACAGCAAAATCCCCAAAACGCCGTCCGCTTCCTTTTTCCTTTCTCCGCATGGGTTTTGCGTCGGCATCATCCCCGGCAGAGACTGGAATCTATCCGAGTGAGCCTTAAGGGACGAGCACGCCATGCAATAAACTAGACACTCTACCTCCCTGCATGAGAGGTCAGTCTGCAAGGGACCGGTTTTTGTGGTAGCGTTCCGCTGCGCCACCCCAGGTTGGATCTTTTATTCCCCACGGCTTAAGCGTGGCACCTCCTGGACCGACGCTCTTAGAGCAGCTCTACAGCCAAATAGCTCACAGGCCGTGCTAAGCCGAGATCAATCTGGGAGATTTGCAACGCACGTTTTAGATTTGAATGAAAAGGAAAGTGGTCTTCCCCTGGTTGATGCCCTCTCCAGGCACTGATCTGGTGTCTGCAAGCAGGTTTATACCCACCAGGTATGAAAAAGGTTTTTGTTAACTGATAAAAAAAAAAAAAAACACAATGACAACTCTGGGTGACGATGCGAAGAGCTGGAAATTTATCCGATTGTGTTTGTCTCCTCATCCCTTGATTAAGAACAGAGACATTAATGACTTCTATTAAAGCCTTCATCTGTTGGAACTCCCGAGGCTATGGAGGCAGCATCGACAGGATGTGTGAGAAACAGGCCATGCTGGGAGCGGACAGGACCAAACCCAAGGAAAACCCTTTCAGTCACTTCTCCCCGAGGGGAATCCTCTTACAAGCACGTCCCCTGAAGTCTAAAGGACTTTGTCTCTGGTGAGGTAATGTGGTTCTCTCGCCCATTCAGCGTATACAATAGGTCAAATGTTTTAATTGGAAACTGGTAAGTGACAAAGACAGAAGTTTAACTTTAGGGGATGTCACAGGAAGAATGAATATCAATTGAGGACATTGTTTCACGTACTTCTGAGGTCATGAGGGAGGGGGTTCTACAGAATCATCCGTCCTCCTTGAAGCATACACACACATTCTACAGAGTAAGGGTTGCTAAAACGGATTAATGATATCTGGGGAGTCTATCCAAACATAGAACTCGACTCGTCCGATTGAGCCGGTACTAAAACAGAGGCAGAGGATGCCTTAATAAGGGTGAGGTGTCTGCACGGCATCTGTTCACGCTCCAGTTTAGGAAGTCTGTGATACCCAGATAAGGATCATGAAGCCATCATGGCCTCACCTCGCTCACTAGAGATAAGGCCGCTGAAGGGTGCCCATCAGCGCAGTCACTCACGACTCAATGCTTCTACTTTTCCCAAGCACAAACTTGGTTAAAGACAAAAAAAAAAAAGCCCATTCAGCTCATGAGATTATTTTGTAGGTCACCAGGTCAAGCGGTTCAAAATAAGACCACCGCTAAAATTCACTTTGCATATAGCTCATTCATTTCCAAACACACAGCTGTGACATTTGATATGTTTGCGTATAGAGATAGAGATGCTGGATGCCATCCAAGGTGTCTGGATAAAAGCCCCTCGCTCAGGCTCCAGGGTGCCCTGTTCAACTTATCGCCCTCGCTCTTTAAACAAGCCGGAAAATTGAAGACAGAATAAAGAAAGTGCAGATTAGTAAAAGTGCAGATTCAGAGATAAAATGAAGACCAGCGTTTGACTTCCAATATTAACGTGTGTATTAATGTTGTAGCTCTTTAAATAATAACACATTTTCAAATAAGTGTAAAATTAAAGACAACATTTGATTAATTCATAGATTGAAAATATTCCACCACCCCCCCCCACACACACACACACAAAACCCAGTGTTTAAAACAAAACAAATCACCCCTTTAATGCCAATAAACATCCACCAAGCAGCAGTTTATTCTTTACTCCTTGAACAATGTAAGCGATTAAGAAGACAAGAACCCTGTTGCACAACGAAAAAACAACCTGAGGCTAAAGACAAAGATTTGACTCCATCTTGGGCATGAAAGTTGTTCTTTGGCTGAAACATCAGTGGTTACACACTGGTCACAGACAAACAGCACAAGGACTCGACCTTCCAGTGGAAACAGCTGATGACATCTGGCCCAACTTTAGCTGCGTTCTTTATCTCTCTCGGGCACCCAGCGTGTTAAAAGTCCACGTGCAATGGAAGACGGAGCCATTTGTTTCCACATATTTACACGTTTCCCGTAAAAATGGTTACGTAGGGTCGAGTGTGAGGGGCATGTTCACCAAGTCCCCCACCTTACTGTGCTGTAACTGGATAATAGTAGTGTTGTAGCCATTCTGCAGAAGGCTTTTCCATCTTCTGAAACCTTTGTCACACAACAGAGAACTTGCTGCCACCGCTCTAACGGGGTTTGCATTTCTACACTGGAATGCCCTGCCGTTTTTACCGTTTCTGGTGTTACATCCTTAGTTGATAACCCTAACCCAAATTACGGATGCATTACTCCAGATGCATTCAGACCAAATTAGAAGCTGCGTAAATAACAACAGTCTTCCCACTCATTTTGAACGTGGGCTCATTTAGATTGTGGTGGTTGCAGGACAGAAAAAAAAAAAAAGACGCCAATCCTGGTGCAAAAAAAATTAAATAGACGTAACTTTTTCAGGAACTCATGTCTAGCTGAGGTGGCTGGTTCACCAGCCTGGCAATCAGACCAGCTAGTCAAGTTTACAGTTATTCAAGCCGTTTACAACTGGAATAACATGACGGGTTTTTTTTTTTTTTTTTCCACAGACAACATTGTATAAAGTTTTAATGACTGAAAAAGTCCCTCTGGATGCAACAAACAATATGACATGGAGATAGATCGCATGGATGAAACTCTTATCTGCATCCACCTGCACTTCACCGCCGATGTAGCAACACCAGATGAGACAAGACGACGCCGACCGTATTTATCCCAAGCCAAAAACGCAATAAGCAAAGGCCTCACATTGCTAACAGTAGCACAATATAAAGCAATATTATCGTGCATCGTATTGATGGATTCCTGCCAATACGCAGGCTTCGTGTCAATATTAGCTCGTACGTTAAAACATGACCCGAGCGAAGCTGAATGCACATTCAGAGGACAAACAGAAGACAGGCGCACGCATTGGGTTATGTTCACTTTGCAACAAGCAGGCCTGTATCCGACACTTTTCATTATTTACTTTCTTGCTTTTATGGCTCTGGATGCCTAAAGGGCGATTCCTTTTTCTTGCCGAGTAATTACGGTCTCCACCCCGAGACAACCCTTCAACGGTTAATTGGTAGACCTCAATGAGGAATCGTATGTTTGCAGATGACTTTGCAAGGCCAAGTCGCCTTTGCTTTGTTGAATTGCTAAGTAAAAAAAAAAAAGTCAATACTTTAAAGTGGCCGCTATTAAATTAGCTACAGCCTTATCGATCGATGACGAGGTAACCCGATGCAGGATTTACCCATCACTTAGTATGGACTGCCAAATGTAAACTGACCCATTGTTAGCACCCTACGGTCAGAATGGTACGAGCGTGAAATATTCCACACCACGCGTTTTGATCCCTTTGACCACGTTCGCTGAGCTCTCTGCAAATCCGCCGGGTTAAGACCTGGAGACACAACTGCTGAGTCAGATCTGTTGGTCGCCTGACAGCATTGGGACTTGTGTAGACAACTAATCCTCCCATCCACGCCCGCCTGCCCTGGCTGGGCTCTTTTCACTGGATGTACAGAACCCCCCCCCCCCCCCCCCCCTTTAGTTCATTACTAAGGACCAACACTGGCAGGCCTGCCTGTATCAGCGTTACATCACTTGTAGATCAGATCAATGAGAAACCGACTGGCCTTTTGGAGCGTAAACATGAAGTCACCTACGAAAGGTTCGGGGAATTCTCATTAAAGTTTCCTTTGATAATAAACCCTGATCCCTGTCATGTTAACATCCCCAGTGCCCGCTTCTATTGTATCACACACTTTTCATTTTATGTGTTTGGAACTACAACACTTTAATGACCATCCATAGTTCACATTCCATTTGTCCGTCCCTCTCACCGACATGCCTAAGCCGTGACTGAACTCGGGTTGAATGGGCCACTGATGTTAGATCACCACAGCAGGCATGCCTCTCTGTGTGTGAAATGTAGGTTTTATTCTAGAGCCAGAGCCTTTAAAAAAATATATAGAAACAATGTTTCCACATTTCAAGCTTGAGACACTTTCACACACACAAAAAAAACAGGGCTGCAAGACTGCAAGAGTGAAATAAAAAAATTGATTAGTAGTAAGTAGTAACAAATCAGCATGAAACAAATCACAAACAACAAACATTGCAATTTGGACTTAATTAAATAGACACACAAACAGAAAAAGAGAAACCCTGCCCCATTGTTAAAAACACTTCTGCTGAGGTATGCATGACGTCCGGGAGGAGTTTCAACGAAACTAGCTGCAGGTAAGCGACACGCTGGGACAGAAACGTGTAATAGTGTCGGTAACAGCAAGGCCTATTGTCGCTGTCTGCACGCAAAGTAGTCGCAAGTAGACTTGCCTCTCATCCAGTCGATAACTTGCTTCGGCGTCCACTTCGTGATGGGCTCCATGGCGTCTTTAACGCGGGTATTACGCAGAGAAAATATACATATGTTTGACGACTTAAATAAAAAATATATAAAGATATAAATATGTATATACTGTCACATTCTCCTAAGCAGATCCGGCGTTCTGCGTCCTCTTCTGTTGGCGTTCTCCCACTAAAACAACTCCGACCACGCGGGACGGGAGGTTGGACCGAACTCACCCCCCAAGTTGCGCGTCACCGCCGTGCCTGAGATCAGTGTTGCGTTAACACGCTGCCCGGAATTCTTGAAAGAATTATAAATCCACCATAAAATTGCTACCCGGTAATGTGTAATTCAGTGTATTTTTTCATATTTAATATTTCATATAAAAAAAAACTCTAAGCCTATATTGTTTCCAAGATATGTATGCACGATTTATGCATGTATTGCCTACATTTCTGCCTGGAATGATTTTGCGATTGATTTTGTAACATTACATTTTATTATTATTAATACCGCTTTGACACCAAACTGCTATTTGGCACGATAGAACTTCGTCAGGTTATGAAAAGGCAATTTTACGGAGAACACCCGAATGCAGCGTCTGCTTTCACCGCCCTCCTCTGCTGGAGGCGTGTGCATAACAAACAGGGTGCTGCTCACTTTATATAGTGTTGGTCCTGAATATTATTGTATACTAATTATATACCATGCACACACACACACACCTATTGTATCACACTAATAACGGTAACATAAAATTAAAGCATGGTGTGACATTACTTTGAAGACAGAAGAAAGGAAATACTTGATCTTTGCGTTTCAGCGACTGTGACTCACTGCTGCTCTCTGTTGGTAAAATGACTCTTTGCATGTCAGACTTCTTTGGAGGATAACATAAGTATAGCAAAAAATAGATAGATATCTAAATACAAGAACTGATAAAAATTCCAAATAATTAGGCATAGGAGCAGAAATGCAGCAGAAACAATTCTTTGAATTAAAAGAATAAATAACGAGCAAAGTTCTGACTTATTTCCATTGCAGGTTTTTATTTTTCAATTTTTTTTAGGACGATGCAAACATTTTAAATTAGTTGACATTTTCAAAGTGTGAAAAATACATAGAAGATTCCTAAGAATTGAGATTCAGGATTTTCCATTGCTCCATGCCTTTACAGCTGGAAGCTGTTGTTTCTTCTGCACCGTAATGATTTGCAGATTAAAGACAGACTGCTAATAAATCTGTGTCTGCATCTGCTCTAAAGCTCTAAAGTGGTATTGACATGTTTCTGTTTGAGTATTTTCATTAGAAATGGAGTTCAAGATATTTCATCTGAATAATTTTGGTGATGAATGACAGATACAAAGCCTCTGTCAAGGATTAACAGAAGACCCAGCAAGAGCACAGAAACAAAAGCAGAAGTAGCATGGGCCTGTGTGTGATTAGCACAACATTAGATGGGGGGGAAACAAGTCATCCATTAAGACAAGGTATACAGTATGTAGGTGCACATTGTTGTCAGGCGTCAAAAACACTTCTGACTGCAACAAATGGGAGATTAGAGGTATGCTCAGTTCTCATGGGAATAGGCTGGATTAAAAAGGATTTACCGTGTAATTCAGGGGAGGTCCTCCGTGATGGGATTAAGTGAATCTTGGGATTGTTGTTGAGGTGAGGCGGTGGGATGGATGGGGTGACTGTTCTGTTGGAGAGCAGAAGGCTCAAGCTTCAGCATTGTGAGAATGAAAGTTCTACAAAGTAGATGTAGAACTGGAAGTGTGATATTTGCTATTCTTGCTCTCTTAGAATTACAGATAACTTTATCACGTTGTCTCAGACTAGGTTACTTTAGATTAAGAAAGAGACTGAGCATCAGAGCCACTCTAACTCCATAATCCAGTGGAATACAAGGACTTGTATGAATAAATAAACTCTTGCATGATATCCCGTGTATTCTGCGGTAACATTTATTTGAGTCTCAAAAACACAGGAAGTCCAGGTTTTGCACTGTATATTATGCTGGGATTTACATAAAAACATTGGTCCAATAATGTCATATTTGCAAATAGATGAAAAAGCAGCACAGGAAGTTATCAAATTTCCTGTCTGAGATGACAGGATGTGAAGTGCTAAATCTGTAGTTAATACATATAAACCCACTTCCTAGTTCGCTCTATTAACAATGAACAGATTTACTACATAAAAGGAAATGTCACATACCCTATAGCTGAAACACACAAGGCAATATATATATATATATATTCACTCCACATGGCTCTTTCCCCCTCTTTCCCCTGTTTGAGATTCCACATCCTCCACATTAGCATTGAGACTAAGATGCCCCTCATAGTGTAAAGGAGGGGTTTGGTCTGCAATAAAGAGAGCAGTGTAGTTAAAAACACACAGGAGGTCCTTTGTGCTAATTTGTGTTGCTGGTGGCCTGACAATGAGATGAAGCTTTAAAGCCTGTCAAAAAAGAATTTGGGAGGAGAAAACCTTTCACACAGACCAAAGGATCACAAACAAACCCAGGTTTTCAAACAAAGACTAAATAAACAAAGACTAAATTACATCAGGCTACATCTACTATATGTAAATGGTTTCCTGCGTGCATTACCCAGCTGGTATACAACAATAAGGACAAATACACATTGTTGATGATACAGTTCATTCTTTCAGTCTTTAAAATAAAGTAATAATGAAATCCTAAGCTTGTCTTTCAAAGGGAATTTTGCGGAGTTGTGGGGATCACAGGTCTGGCATTGAGGTACTCAAGAACAAAAATCTGCAGGATCCTATTGAGGTTCTGAATGCTGGAGCGATCCAAGTTCTGCTCGTTGTCATCAAACGTGTGCCACACGGCCGGGAAGGGTGACGGGATCAGGTGGAGGACACGCACGCCTGGAAGGGGAGGCGCAGGATGATCGTTACGACACGCTGTGACAGAATTTGCAATGTTTGCGTTACTTGGTGTGTATACCTCTGTTCAGGAACGGTATGTGATCATCCTGTATGTGGCCAATAGGTCGATCAGGCCAGAAATATTGCACGCTGGTAGGATGATCCACAAGCAGCTCCATGGAGTGTAAACGCTTTTCTGGAGCCGTAAGAAATGGGAAGAGAGTGAAGAAATGCATATATTGTTTGAGTTATTTTTCTTTTTAAACAGCTTTTCTTTTTATTAGCAATTCAAAAACAAAACGGAAAAAAGTGCCGAAGTTGGTCCGAAATTACTCCATAAGAGTAGTGATCAGACTTTTGGGTGTGGTTTGATTAATTCCAGATAGAGCTGCCGACGTAAACACAAGAACCCAAACGAGTCAGGACTGAGATAAATATGGATCCTCTACTGTGCAGTCAGCAGTACGATGTGACAAAAGACATGGCCTCCATATGATAATAACAGGAAGAACGCTAATGTGATGTCCAGTGTTACTCAACAATAGTAAAACCATTTACCAATGTTCTGCAGTCTGGACAGCCAGTGCGTTGTACTGGGGAACTGGTTGCCGAAGTGTGGGGTGGGGGCCCCGATCAGATCCAGCAGAACAAACAGATCCTGGGGGAGAAGAAATATTCTGACGATAGGTCGCTCACAAGAAACCAGCTTCCCATAATAATCACACCTCAGAGCCCCTGCTTAGAATGCCGTGCTTCAACACGATAACATCAAAGCTCCATGTTATCACTGCAAGGCGAAGCGAAACACACCCATCAGACTAAGTGCACGCAGAAACACGTGCACGCTCTAGTTTCTTGAAGATACTATCTGCTTTATCTCCAGATACAGAAACATAACGCAATAAAATGACATTCACTGTTGAAAAAAAAAAACCCCACTACGTCTGACATCAAGATATTTGAGTCTTCCATATTGAAAAAGGAGCAGCTCTCTGAATTCTTCAAAATACAAAGCTATTTCAGGCCCCGGCCTCCCGTGTCTGCGTGGGTGGCGTGTAAGAGGGGATCAGAGATAAGGAGCTTGTACTCAAACTGACGTGGGCTAACAAAGGGATGATCTTGGGCGTGATGAAGTGATTATGATAATCTCATGCAGTTTGGGGCTGTGGTTTTACTATGCCGTGCAGTTGGTTAGTGTCTGTGGCTCCAGAAGGGTGAGGGGTGGTCTCCATCTTCCGGGCCAGATGGCGAGAGCCGTAGAGGGAATCTGAGGGTGTCCAATGGAAAAGAGCCTCCTCCCCATCGAAGAAGACCAACTGCAAGGTCAGATCGGGACTGGATAGCTGAGAAGAAGACAGGAAGAAGTTTTGGACACATCATTTTGGATCTTTAGAGTTTTGCTGCCCCCTTGTGGTTTTACAGTAATGGTGAGCCAAATGCTGCCTCAAGCTTTTATATACTGTATATATTCAGTATATATATATACACCATATACCTTCATGCAGGGTCAGTTAATTCCCTTTTCTTACAGTAGGAGTAGGCATAATGTTTTATGGCAATCCAACTCTTTAGGAAATGATTCAGTATATATATATATATACACATATACAGTATACACACACATATACAGTACATATTGTCTTTGAACCGAAAACAATATTTCCCAATTAAAATCTTGTATATTTTTTGTAAAACGTTTTCAGAAGTACCTCCTTTAATTTTACACAAAATCTCATTCCACACATACAGATTATATTCTGACCTAGAATCTAAACAATATTTTCCGATTTTTCTCGAATACAAATAGACAAACAAACTGACACCAGTTCATACTGTATTACCTTTCCCTTCTTAGCAGAGGTTATATAATTCTCAAATAGTAAGTTCCTCAATGTAATTCATCAGTAACAATATTGATTATCTGTCCGTCTCCATGGCAGCTAATGTATTTGCATTCAGGGTGACTTCTATTCCCACAGTGACCTTTGGGACGGACAGCTGAGTCTGATAAACATGTCTCTTTGTGATCACTGCCTGCCCAATAGTCAGCGGTCTGAGCTCCATTGTGACAGGAAAAGGGTAGCGGATGAAGCCGCAGGAATACTAAGAGCTTCATCAGAATCAGTTGTTTGTGAAGCTACGTAATATAGATAAGAGGGAACAAATTCCAACAAAACAAAATTATACAAAACCATGAAATAGGCTAATATAAAGGAATACAGTAATACCTTGACATACGAGTCTAATTCGTTCCTGGGCCGAGCTCTTAACTCAAATCACTCGTATGTCAAATCAATTTTACCCATATAAAATAACTGAAAACAATTGAATCTGTTCCGTCTGTCTAAAAACACACAAATCAATGTGTTTTGTGTTCTTGATAGATTACTTTGGGCACAGCGAAGGTGTGTAGAAAGCTATACGTGCAGTCCATTTACCATTTGATAGCGTCGTCATTCTAATATTTTTCATAAAAAACCTTTTGGATTGAAATCAAGTGTTGTCGTGTTATTCGTTTTGATCGTTTTTCATTGTTTGACTTGAGCTGTTCTAGTAATATGACTTATTACATAAAAACCTCCATCATCACCCAATCTTATTAACAAGCTAACGTAACTAGCTTGTTGTGAATTTCAGATGCAACTAAAGAGCAAGCGACTTAAAATTAAACAATTTCCATTACATAATAAGTATATAATACGCTTTCAGCAGGAGTTCATATTTAATAGGTTGCCTGTTGAAAACTTGTATTTTCTTCGTTTTACAGCATAATTAGCAATGCTAACTCGAGCCTAGCTAACAGTAACGCTATTTATTTACCTTCTCTCGATGCCATGATGTTATAATCAATATAGCTCATTTTCTCGATTCTGCAGCAGCGTCGAAATAGTTTGAATATATACTGAAACTACACTTTAATTAACAGGAGACATTTTAACACAAAGAAATATTCTGTAACTCATAACACTGGTCGGTCGCTGTGAAACGTCATCACGCAGGAGCGTAACTCCACACACGTCATCTTTCGCTCACGCGGTCAATGCTTTGTTTACTTTGTTGCATATTTGACCTACATTCCGCTGACGCCGTCAACTTTGACCTACATTCCGCTGATCCCGTCAACTTTGACCTAGATTTTTGACCTAAATACCTAAACGTAATTAGAATGCTGGAAATTGGGATATTATTATTATTTATTATATATATTTATATATATAATACATAATTATATATTTATATATATAAATAAATAATACTATATATTATTATTATTGCCGATAATAATAATACTAATAATAATATATATATAATTAATAATACTAATTATTATTATATATATATATAATAAATAATAATACTAATTATAATATGTATATAATTATTATTATTATTAATAATAATATATATATATATACATATATATAAATAAATTGCTCCTATGCCGAGGTATTACTGTAGAGTCGACAATATGGATGAAATCTTTTACACATTTTATCAACTGACAATTAAAATACCCAAATGTTAACCTTGACAATTATCTGTGAGTGATTTCAGTGTAAATCAAGTCTGTTTTTAAATATTCACTTGTACCACATGGGGTGGCATGTACCTTCCTTGGCATTAACGTGAGCAGCATGTGTATTTTAAGGCCAAATCCACAGAAAGAAATCAATACGCAGCAGGAAATAGTCCAAAACCAATGCACCAGAAATACCAATTTGATCATGTTTACTAAAAAAGAAAGTGTTGTGCCATTTCAAGAGTTTGCTTTTTTTTAATTTTTTTTTATTGAAGTCGGTAGTACCGGTAGTAATATTCGCTACCCGTTATCCATATCTACATCTTCAGTGTGTTGAAGAGGTAAGACTGTTTAAAAGTACTTAACATGTGCTTTAGTTTAGATTTTTTCATCAAATTTGCTGACAAGATGAAACATAGAATACCATCTTTATCTTTTAATTGCTGACCTGGATTTTTTTGGCTGCTGATGTTACTGCATTACCACAATGAATCAGTGCTGGTCACAATCACGAAAGCTAACATCTCCATGTCACCTGACTGTCTTTGAAATTTTGATATACAAATAGAGAGGAAAATACAATATCTGTTTGAGCTTACTGTCTACTGCAGCTTTAAAATCACACGCTGATATCCTCACCTTCTGAGCTTTCAGTTCTTCATCCAGGGATCGGGCCAGCTCCAACATCATGGCACAAGGAACAGCAGAATCAGTGGCGCCTTGGAACTCCCTCCCATGCCATTGTGGAGGGTAGTACTTGGAGTCATAGTGACAGGCCAGGACCAGGCGGCGTTTAGCTGATGGGTTGAGGGTGGCAATTAGGTTCACAAAGGGCAGTTGGCCATAAGGCGTCTGTGACATAAACCTATCCTCTGTCACCTCCCAGCCTGCTCCCAGTGAACCGAGGGCTGTTTTGATATGCTGTGACCACAAGCAAAGATCTCATGTTAGTAATATGAATTCACCACGTACCTCACCAATTGTCTTTTTTTATGAAGCAAAAGGAACAATATTTTATTTTATTGCAAAATAAGTGTATATATAAATGGGTGGTGAAAATAAACTGTGCACACACTCACCTCCTGCACGGTGTGGCTACCTGTAGAGCCTGGATACCTGGTGATGAGCAACGGCCTCAGGTCCCTCAGCCACATCTGGTCCAGGTCGGTGTGAGAGAGGGCTGCACGGACCTCATCTTGTGTGAGAGTGAGAGCTTGATGATGGAGCTGGATATTATCAATAAAGAGGCAAGGTAGCACAAAGAGATTAGTGACAGGTCCACTGCTATTGCAGAGTAGCCATTTACAGTGGCACAAGCTTGATTAAACTTAAGATCATTACAATTAAAGCATAAACATTCAACAAAAACATCCTGTTTGAGTTGGAGCCATGATACAACATGGTGTCGGGTGACTATAACTACAGGCCAGTAATTACAGGCCTTTTACAAAAAAACCATAATCATGTGGTCACACAGAATGAAGATGGTCATCTAAAGAACTAGGCTGAGAAGGGGTTAAAGAGGGGTCCACTTTATAGTCTATAAATACCAAGACCTGCAATTGGAGGATCAATGATGATGACTATGCTACCATAGCAACTAGGCAAAGAAGTGAGAGAAGAAGAATACAAAGGAAGACCATTAATGGCCAGACATACCCAGGCGTGTCTCAGGGGCATTATACAAGATTGTTGGGAAACAGGCCAGATTATTGTTGGACAATCTAAATCTGGGTGCATTACTTTTCTCATATTAAATAGTCGAAGCAATGGCCTATCTTTATATTAAAAAAAAAATGCTTGCAGGCAAATAACTACAATATGAATATATGTGACTTTATTTACATACAATTCAAATAATTTTCGAGCAATCAGTATCGGGTATTTTGAAATCAAAAATTAAATATGAATAAAATATTTTGAGTCAGTCAATACTTGTAAGCATTATTTTGAGCCTTGTGGGAAAAAGTAGGCAGCGTGACAAAATTGCAACAAAAAAAAAAACTTGCATGTGGCAAGTTTGAAAAAATTGCACCACTTCTCAAAACTGTTTTCCTGAGCGTCAGTACAATTATGACTAGAATATATGAATAGATTATTTTTTTCATTTTAGACCAACCTTTTCTTGTGTCCAAGGAATCCTTTCGTTGCAGTGGCTGAATGCCACACAGACAGCGACGCTGTAAAATAAACGCAGCATGGAGGGATTGGGTCTTCGCTCAGCCATCGCTGTTGACGCTTTTCTCCACATTCCTGTCTCCGCTTACAGATCATGTGAAAGGCAGGAGGGAGGACCCGGAGCTCTCGAAAAACCACAGCGCGTCACTCCCCGTGCGTGTGAGCGTGTGCGCGCTTCAGCCCACTGGAATCACATCCTTTATCGTCCTTTGAAAATTGTTCTTTGTCGATCACAAATGAGCCTCGACATATTTGCAGCATGGAGTGGATACGTTTAATTTAACACACGCTTTTAACAGGATATAATATCCAATTTAACATAAAGAAGGGGCGGTTAAGAGCTATACATTCTAAAATCTAATTAGTTGAAAGCACTTTAAGACATATACTTTCTTTTCTTCTGTATTTTATTTCTCAAGATTACTGCATTCGTTAATTTGTGTATTTATTTAATGACTAGCACGATAAGGCAAGTCCTTAGTACGTCACTTATGACGTAGTGCAAAGGTCACGTGGTCAACCCGGATGTTTTTCCCCTCCATCGTCGCGTTACACCGGCAGCAATGGCCGAGGAGGTCGGCTCCCTGAGGGCGCAGCTGGAGGAGAGAGAGAAAGAGATTGCGGCTCTCAAATATAAACTAGCACAGCTAGAAAAGGTGCGAATGTCGCTGAGCGCTCGTTAATTTAAGATAGTTGTTCACATTTTAACTTTCTCCTGTACACGCGCGTTTGTGTCTCCTCTCTGCGTCATCTCAACTCCCACGTCGATATGCTGCGGTTTAATGTTGTTAAAGTCGCATCGTTGTGCGAGCAAGCATGGTTTAGACGGTTTATTGGCAAAATACACTGTTAATGAGTTCTAATCAAATCAAACATTAATGGTTTTAATAGTTAAATACATCAGAGTTAAATGTTATTGTCAACATTCAGCTCTTAAATCTTCTTGTAATTATTTCTACATGCACGTCTCAGAATGACTCAGCTGAACAACAAAGGAGCTTTGTGTTTGATATCATTCCTCACCAGAGCACACATTTGCAAGTCAGATGCTTTAAAAAATAAAAAAATACAAATAATGGTTCCAAACTTCGTAGACAAACTTGGATGCGACCGGGTGCCAACATTTTCTTCCTCTTAAAGCTTAACTTTAAATAAAGGTCTAAACTCTGTGACCTTCATCACATTTGATGGAAAAAAAAAAAAGTATTTGGACCCAGAAGCTCAAAACTATTTAAACTAGATGCAAAAAATATTTTAGATGCTGTTCTGTGGGCCAATGAAAGATGATTCCTTTGCCTAACTCACGCATGACAGACAAACTGTGGCTTGGTCAAATTAAAGAGAGAACACAGGGGGCCCACACTCCAAAGCTCCCATTTTAAACCTGTCTCTTACGTCCCATGTGCATAATTCCTCCCTCAGGATGATGGATCGGTCCTGGAGCTGTGTGACAAAGTAACACCCCTGACCCCTCTGAAAGCTAAAGCAGCCCTCAGCAATGAAGACATCATGCGTTACAGCAGGCAGCTCCTCCTGCCCGAGCTGGGCGTACAAGGTACGGATGGCGTTATTCTGATAGGCGGCGCGTTAAGCATTTCTGTCAGGTGAGATTTACGGTGTGAGAATCTTATCTGCATCCCCCCAGGCCAGCTAAACCTATCCAAGACATCGGTGCTCGTTGTGGGCTGTGGAGGACTGGGCTGCCCCCTGGCACAGTATCTTTCAGCTGCAGGCATCGGTGGGTCAAATCATTGAGGCGTCTATCTATTGACATATATTTTGCTTTATTGCTGTGAGAACATCTTTAGCTGCAAACTATTAGTTTAAAGTCGGCAACCTCGTTCACCTCTCATACACCTTGTGCCTATTGAAACCTGACGAGGGGAATGCCGATGGGAATGAGCCTTTCAGCTAACTCGGGTGTATTTACTTTCTGTTGAGAATTGATTAATACACATTGTCCCTTTCTAAAAATAAAGAATTTGAAAACACCTGTAGGAGCGAGTTTTGCAACTGTACGTATTCATTTCACTGAAAAAGCTAAGGTAAAGAGCCTACTCAGAGATTTTAGTTATTCTGGGAAATCTGTTTTCTCTCATATCAGGTATAATTGTTTTTAAGTTTTAAATGGCATTGTGTTGATTCGTGGTCAGTTTTCAGGATGCCACTTAATTTGCTCAGTGGATGCAAAAGGCAGCAATAAGATAGTTCTTTGATGATAAAGTTTCGTCTGCCTGGAATGAATTCTTGGGTTCGTGTCTCCGCAGGGCGCCTGGGCCTGCTGGACTACGATGAGGTGGAGCTCAGTAACCTGCACAGACAGGTGCTTCACGGGGAAAAGAACCAGGGCCAAGCTAAGGCTCTGTCTGCAGCCAATGCAGTTAAAAGGTACTGAATGGTGCCTGCTGCTCACACTGGAGTGCACACCACAGCCTGCAAATATTGTGTTAACCTGCTACTTGGAGACAGCTAACAGCTGGTTTTTATTGCCTTCCCACCCTCACACTGAGACCGCTGTGCTCAACATCCACGTTGTGTGATCACGGCCATACGGGGGCGCCGTCTCTCTAATACTGCAATACTCTTAATTTTCTTCTCCATATTTCATCCAGTAGAATTTACTGTATGAATAATGTGATGTGTCTACAGATTGAACTCGACCATTGAGTGCATTCCCTACCACCTTCAGCTCTCACCAGAGAATGCCTTGCTGCTCGCCCAACAGTATCCTGCCGCGAACCCTTCAACCTGTTACACAGACAAGAATCTGCCATTTTTTTAAAGTAAAGATGATGCTAGAAATTAAAATGGATAATCGCTACATCTGACCAACCAGTATGTAAAGCCCTTGATGTTTCCGACCTCATGTATGACATTGTGGCTGATTGCTCAGACAATGCGCCCACGCGTTATCTGGTGAACGATGCCTGTGTGCTCAGCGGCAAGCCTTTGGTTTCAGCGAGCGCTCTGAGGATGGAGGGGCAGGTAAGGTGGAAATCATCCCCACAGTTCCACTGAAACTGGAACGTTGCTAATTTCTGCTTGATGTTTGTGTAGCTGACCGTGTATAACTACCGCGGAGGGCCCTGCCACAGATGTCTGTTCCCGGTACCGCCTCCCCCAGAGACGGTGACTAACTGTTCTGACGGAGGGGTGTTGGGAGTGGGTGAGTCTTGTGCCCTTCCTTGCCCCGGAACCATTTTACGGTGTGTAAATGGAGGTTGGTTAAATGTTCAAATGCTCTTAAAGTTCCAGGGATAATGGGCTGCGTTCAGGCTTTGGAAGTCCTGAAGATTGCTTCTGGACAAATCTGTATCTTTTTAACTCCCACATTACACACAGTACCTGCTCTGGTCATTTTGTTGCCTAATATCGGCCTTTTCTGCGCAATCATTTGGCTGAATCAACAGCTCCCGAAAGTGTTTCATTAGTGGGAAGTTAAGTTTTTATCCCCGCCTGATAAAATAAAGTAGTTCCAGGCAGCGATATTGTTTTTGTAATCTCTGAACTCTGTTGACTCCTACTTTTAATTTTGAGTGGATCTGCTCTGGCTGCAGTTTTCTCATGCTAATATTAAGACTCGCGTCAGATGAAGGATTTTCTTCTACCGTACTCTCTGACTAGCATTGTGTAATACCAATGCAGCACTTGGCCTTTTATTTGTCAAGTGGGGATGTTTTGCTTGGCATGTTGTTACTATGCACCAAAAGTGGCGTTTTCCTTGACCGGGGCGTGGCAGCATCCTACGGCCAGCAGCTGTTGATGTTTGATGCTCAAGACGCCAGATTCAGGTCCATCAAGTTGCGCCCGAAGCAGGCTGGCTGTGCAGTGTGCGGAGAGAACCCCAGTGTGACCCAGCTTTCGGACTACGAGGCGTTCTGTGGGGCTGCTGCCACCGATAAGGTTTGTCCAAAAAAGATGAAGCAAATGTGTTTTTGGAGTGATTTTCTTACATTCTGGGATTTGCCATGTGTTGCGTATCACATTTAGTCTACTTATAGGAAAACGCTCTTATTTCCTGATCTGCTGCGTTTCAGTGCCGTAAACTCAGCCTCCTTTCCAGAGATCAGAGGATCACAGTACAGGTGGGGAACATGCCGTGACTCCCTGTATTTAGTGCTGCTTATTTTATAATTACTCACAATTTTCGTTTTGCATTCATGAACTGATTATATCTATATACTGACCCAGTATAATAATAATACGTTCTATTTGGCGGTGTCAGCGGACTCGATCTGTTTATGTTTCTGCAGAGTTGGCACTTCCAAACCCACTTGCGTCATTAAGTGTGAAAAGATTGCAATCATGATTGATTGGCCTGTAATCGTGATTGTGAAAGGGCCCCAGTTAGAAACAGTTTTGTTTCCTGTAATTTAAGTTAAAAATGGTAATTAGTTTTCAAATCCAAAGAGCATTTCAATGTTTGCTGTGAGTAATTTTGGTCTCCCATTTCAACTATGGATATGAATCAGTTTTCCAGAAGACACACTGTTATTATGAAGTAACTATGCATTAATGACCGTTCAGATGTAATTCCAGGATTATAAATCCATACTGGATAATGCAGAGCCCCATCTCCTGCTGGATGTGCGCCCCCGTGTGGAGGTGGATATATGCAGCTTACCTTTCTCTCTCAGTATCCTTTTTCTAATGGAGGAACAACGCTAATCTAATTTTGTCATGATTCTGAATAGTCTCATTCAAGTTCATCCTGTTACCCCATATCTGTGACTACTGCCCTTTATACAGCTACCAGACATTCCTCTATCAAATTTAGAGGCGAGGAAATGTGAACATATTCGATTACTCCAGGAGCGAATCAGCCATTTGAAACGGCAGATGGGAGGTGACTGCCGGCCTCCAGGTGACATGTCAAAACACAATTAAGGGCCAGTATGTGTACTTTAGAATGAACGGACGCTTAGAGCCTCTTATGCATATTTATGGTCCTCCATGTGGGCCTACATAGGCTGGCAGGAGGATTATTTTGGGCAGCCACTAGCGGGTTGTAATGGGGTTGCTAGGTGACTCCGGTTCCAAAACAAGTGTAGCCCACCTGAGCAGCAGGACTGTTAGAGAAATTAAAATTCAAAAAATGTTTTTATGTTGCTTTGCATAATCATTGCCTCGAATTGACTTTATCAATGAGCTAAATTTAACCTAGTATGCTTAGATCGTTTGATACGTTTTTGTATTATATAATCATATTCTGCATAATGAACTTCGTATGATGTCACAAACGGTTACTTGTTGTCACTTGTGTACAGAAGACAATTAAGCTTCAGTGTGTTGATGCTGATTAATGATTAAAGTTGTTTAGCGCTTATCTGTGTTCTCTCTCTTCTTCCTTCAGTGTACGTCGTCTGTAAGTTGGGTAACGACTCTCAGAAAGCGGTGCAGGTTGTGGAGAAGATGAGCGGAACAGAAGTGGACAGCATCACAGTGAAAGACATCTGTGGAGGCCTCATGGCTTGGGCACAGAAAATAGACCCCGCCTTTCCAAAATATTAATGCATTTTATCGTTAATAAATTCTGTACTTTTGTCATTCTTGCCGCTTTTTTGTCTTATTGGCATCTATTCTTAATACTGTGCTTTCAGGTAGGCTCTTTAAGGTCGATTGTTAAATATCACATACCGAGTGTAACAATGGAAGCAGCTCCGTCCCACTGTAAGGTGTAGCTGCGTTACATTTCAGAAGCCCTTTATGTATCAGTCCATCCATAGACAGGCTCTCAGGAACTAATTAACACTTTTCCATGTTGGTGTACTTAAGCAGTCAGACGGCTATCTTTCATTTAAGCCTCTTAAAATCTTTATGAGCTGAGAGCTACAGTAAAGATTGAAAGCCACCACAAAGTAAGAAGGGGGCGAACAGGGTGATGCATTTTGTCCGTCCTGAAAAGACTTTCTCAACAAAACGTTCTACACTCGACAGTCACATCCTGGAAGTGCTGCCTTTTGCCATGAAGGAACTTTTCATCGTTTAAAACAAGTTGAATTTAGACCCGAGTGCGATTTGTCTGATGAAAGTTCCTGAAAAATAACTGTAAGGACTCGAGTATTGTTTTACACAATTCCCATGTGCTGGAGAGTAGCCTCTTGATATTCCGATTTTTAACACTTCATTTCTTTTTTTTTAATTTATACATTTTAGCTTTAAGCTCAATTTTCAAAAAACGCATTGAAATTTAAAGTGAAGATATTAAATCATTTCCAATTTTCTTTAATGAAAACACACCTCATTACTGATAAGGTGAAATCAATCCATTTCTCACTTATTTTATTTGGCATGACGGAATTGAAATAACGGAAAAGGAAACGCACATGCGCAGTGGCTCTAGTTCGGCCATTGCTTCACAGGGACTTGTAGTTCAAGTTTCATTCGCCACACATGCAAAGTAAGTCAAGCGGAGTTAACAAAAAGACTCCAAGCCCCAGCGACGGTCGCTGCCCCCCCCTCATCGAGCGGGATGGGAGGGGGCGAGTAGTCAGTCACAGCTGGAAGGATAATAAGATGCGCATGAATTTACAATCTGGAATAAAAGATAAGGGAAAATAAATGGACGGCTCGGTTAGTCTTGGCGCTTCTGTGCGTAAATCTCATGCGTCTTTTGTCGTGCGTCGACGACGACGCTGCGTTCCGGTGTGCGCTTTGTATGAAAGTTCAGACTTGGGACTGCGCTGTCCTCAAGTTGATGGAGTCAAGAAGTTTCTTCAGTCCGCTCACAATGGAGAGAAAAGCGCCCTTCGCAGACTGTGAAGGTAAAGTATTATATTCAAATGAAATATATTTCGGGGTACTTTGTTTTTTATTTCGACGCATGGCTCGGCTGCAACAAAGCGCCCCTTTCAACGCGTAAATTCGGCTCTTGTATAACTTGTTTTTGCTTCGCATTCCGACTCTGGTTGTGTTTCTGCCAGCCAGCTCAATCGAAAGTAGGAGGTGTGCAGATGTTCGGAAGCTTCGGTTCCAGATGTTGGTGGAGGTTGAAGTCTTTAACCCTTAAAAAGAAATCAACCTTTACGCGTCTTTTATATACCGGTGTTTTCTGTTGTGACGCGAGCAAGAACACCTGTTGTATTTTAATATGTTGTGCCAGCCAAAAAAAGATAAACGTCGACGGTGGATTTAATTCTAATGTTGATATTACGCACGGAGACGTTCAGTTTCCGCTGCTGATAGCGCGGCGTTAGCTTGGAGCTAACCTTTTGGGGGGAGGCACAATCCCAAAAAAACAATGTAAGGGCGAGAAGAAGAGCAACACAAGACAAGGAATAACCCGGAGGTTAAAAAAAAAAAAAAAAAAACCCTGAAGTTTCACTTTAACAGAGACGGTTCTGCACGCCTGCGCAAAAACAATGAGGTAACCTCCTCTCCTCACATCTTGGCGCTGTTCGTCAGAGGCAAAGTATGCGGCGATAAAAATGCGCAGCCATGTGACGTTTGTGTGTGTGAGAGAGCGTGCCTTTTGTGTGTGTGTGTTAAATTAAAAGATAGTCCTAAGTATTAAATCTTGATTTGTACTGTTCTCCATCAGCCGAGCCTCACTGCTCTAAAGTTAATCCGATCTATTTGATTTAACGTGGCTTCATATTGGACCTACACAAAAGACGCACTGTCTGGTTGACTTGCTGGTCCTGGCTTATTAAACACTATGATCAGTGTTTATGTTAACGCAGTGTTTGAAGAATGAAGCTGTTGTTGTTGTTGTTTTCCTTCAACTTCCTCTACATTTCATGAACTCGGAGTCAAAATCAGTCTGGAGAGAGGAGGTGCGCTTTTATATATATAAATATTTTTTATCTTTGTAGGTCAGGTGCAAAATTCAACTTGAAATTCCTCGCAAGATGGATAAATGTCGGGAAGGTAGAATTCACTTTTTTCCTGCATCTGGTGTTGTTGGCGAGCTGACGCAGCGAGAAAATTCCTTCAATGCGAAGAGCCAAAAGATAACAAAAAAAAAAACACACAAAAAAGGGGTGCTTCCACACCTTAGCAAGTTGTGCAGTGGAAATAAAAGACAATGCACCACAAAAAAGTCAAGAACAAGAGTCATGTTTTTGTTTTTGGCTGCTCACTGCTCAGTCACCGGCTCACTCTGTGCAGCCTAATGTAGGGCACTGGCCAGGGAACGCAGAAAGAGATCAATGGGAAAGCATCAATACTGCACGCCTTTGAAGTAAACAGCTGTTTACATTTGGAGCCAAACAAGAGAAACGTTATCACATGATTAAAATAATGGGCCCTGTTTATAAGCAGTTATACAACACAGTTATTTTCTTTTCTTTGCTAAAACAAAAAATAATGTCATTTTCTGGGTGTTGCGTCGGATGATTTCATTTTAAGGTCGGACCGTTCAATGGAATGAAAGATTCAGTATATGAACCAGATGTTTCTCAACAGTAATCATGTATATAAATATATATATATATAATGTTTTATTTGTGTGTGTATTTGTTCTGACAGGCTTCCTGTGGTCGGAGTGGATTACTGACATGACGGAGAATCAACACTCCGGGATATGAAGTTTGTTGCAGGGATTTCACTGCAGCGGTTTGTGGTTCATTCAGGGACTTTGTCTACCACCTAGTGAATAAATGTGATCTCAGCTGGGCAGATTGACAATTATCCTCTTAATTTATAAGCAGCAATGCCATGTTGATGAAGGCGCAGAGCACCGACACGCTCTGACGGACGAGGACAAAAGACTCCCTCCAACAAGAGTTTGTCCACAGAGGTCCAACTGCGCTCGTCTCTACAAACCGTCACTAAAATCTCCATTCAGTAGTTTCACGTTGCCATTGGAAGAAACCCAATGTCTGCCTCCTCTCCCCCATCCTTACCCCGAGCCTTCCTCCACTCCTCTCTCCATCCGCACCACCCGCCCTCGACATCCATCCTGTCGCCGAGCCCACCCGGACCTCTCTATACGCGGCTATCCAACGGCAGCCACAGCTTCCCCAGCCCCACCAACTCCCGTGGTTCCTTCCATGGGGTGTCCTTCTTGCTGCAGATAGGACTGACCAGAGAGACGGTGAACCTGGAGGCCAGTGACCTGTCGCTGTCTGCTGTCAAGGATCTGGTGTGCTCCATTGTGGACCAGAAGGTAAGCGTCTCATCTTGTTCAAGCCCTAAGCCCGTATGAGTCACACACGGCTTTCAGGGACGAGGAGCCGCTCGCATAAAGTATTTTTTGACCTCAGAATTGAAAGGTTTTCTACTGACACATAAAAACCCTTCATAATTAGCTTGCTTTCAAATTTCAATAATATTATAGAAGATGGAAGAGCATGGTGCAGAATTTTTATGTATTTATATCCTGCCGTATTTTTGTTTTCGAAACCAGACAGCTGGGCCTTGCGACCCAAATTCACTGCAGAAGACTGCACACAACGGCGCCCCAGTTACAGGCCGCGATCTAGTAGCACCGGTTATTTATGATGTTGTATGTTGTTGTAGGACTTTGATGATGCACACAAGCAAAGTCTGCAAACTCACAGACAAACACATATACAGAATCGGTTAGCGGCGATGCCGGTGTCCATGTCTGTCATTGTTTGTTGGTGCTGAACATGGTCTTTCTCTCTCTCTCTCTCTCTCTCGCTCTCTCTCTTTCTCTCTCTCTGTGTTTTGTAACATATAAAATAGGAGTGAGGATGGAACACTAAAAGTATTATTTTATTTTTTTTTTACATTTGAAGTGGCCGGATTGAATCCAAACCAATCTGAAACTACAACTTGTCTAATGTTATGTCTTAATGTACATGAAGTAGACTTTGTACAAGTAAGATCAAAAATACTTCTTTAGCTAGTGGATAACTAACTATTTGTTCTTTAATTGCGGAATATGCAGTATTTGTTAGTTATGTAGATCATTCTAAACCCTTTATCAGTCTTCTTTGTGCCCATTGGTGTGCACTTCATCGTACTTTGAGATTAATGATTCAAGCCTGTTGGAATAATGAAATTGGTCCTGAGAGAATTAACACAATGCTGATTTTGTAACCTCTTTTGTATAACGGCGATTGCTCCATTTACGTCTTTAATGATTATTGACTGAATATGACTGTACTTTCCACAAAGTCACGTTGAAAAGGAGAGGAAGAGGCTGAAGGAGCCGTCTGCAGTGCACCTGTGTCCTTTGGTTTTGCGTTGCTGAAGTTGACATTCCCGAGGAGCAGGGTAATGTTATTGCTCTTTTATGAGGTTTGCTGATCATCACTGGGCTGGTTGTGAACAGCTCTGGTCCACAGAGCAGAAAAGGTCTTCACTATGCATGTATAACTGACTCCTGTGACATATGGGATCTGTAAAAAAGGGAACGGGTAAAGAAATAGGATGACTGAAATTGATCCAAATGGAAAATCAGTGAAGTGAGTCATTCTAATGCTTTCTTTGTTGTTATTTTGTATCGTACATATTTCTAAAGATGCCATGCCACTGTAGTTTGTGCATGACAGCCACGGAAACATCTGATCCCGGTACATCATTTACATTGAAATATAAAATATAATGTAAATTATCATAGAACATATCCTGCCTATTCATCTGGTGCATTTCTTCTATTAACTGCTGCCAAATGTCGAGTCGTTCCTCAGCTATTTCATGAAATCCCGCCATATGGCTTCGATATCAACGGAAAATGTGACTAGGCTTTTCGTTCTTGCCAATCCACCCCTGCTTTACTTCTTGTTTGAAAATGTGAAGAACAGTGTCGAGCCTTTTTACAAAATGTGAGCGCATCCTAATCTGCTTTGCTTGACCCCGGCTGGCACGGTTGTCCCAGCAGGTCTCCCGTTTGATGCCTTCTCTGTCAGTCAGCAGTGATCAGACAGGACAACGCTTCAGACTTCATGCTGTAACGTCTGCGTGGAGATGTCTGGAGTACTCTCTCCTCCGTGCTGCTGTTTTCATCCCGATCAACAAACGCAGATATGCGATTAACAGAGATGCTTAGCCTGACGCCCGTGACCCGCGAGGAGGATGAAGTGGCTGAAGACGAGACGATTGAGAAACTGGACGGGCTTATCTCGGCTCCAGTCTATCCATTCATTGTCAAGCGTTCTGTTCTGTCAGCTTCTCTCTCTGGTTCTTTTCAGAGTATCTTAGTGTCCACTCAGACATACTTGAAGACTGTTTTGTCATCATGTCCCCCTTTTGGTCTGAGGTATTCCATTTGGCAGTTCCGCCATCAAAACCCAGTGACCTGTCGGTACGGCTGATGTTCTGATTGCACCCGGGATCACCTACGTCTCCTACGTGAACAGGAAACTACTGCCCTACCACTGTTGTGTTTCTGTGTCCCGTATCGGCCCTCTCAATCTTTTTACTACATTCTTAAACCTTGTGACCCTCGGTGACTTAAGGACAGAAAGTTGTTTTTGTACAAACTCTGCTTTGGTGCACTTGGACAGTCCTTTTCCTCTTTTCGAGCCGGCTCCATCCTCCTTGCTAAACTATAGGAAGGAACATCTTATCTCGTGAAAGTTTTCAATGATCCTCTGCAGATGAATATTAGAGACGTTTCTTACTCGCCTGTGACTTTACAAGCCACAGGCGCGACTCTGTGTGCTGTAGCTCATGCATTCAGCAAATTAGCAGTGCTTCAAGGTTGAAACGTTTCTTTCCTGAACCCTTTTTATCTTTGGGTCAGTCTCCTCATAAACCCTCAACCAAAGGACTTGACCAGCATTCACAGCATTGATTTAGATACTCTGTTTTCTGTATGATCTGAAGTTGGTTGTGATTTTAGTGGTTTGGGCTAAAATTCACCATCTTCAAGTGGTTTTCAGGTCAACTGTTAGTCTGGGGCATGCTGATCTAGCAGCTTTTGCAGATGGTGCTCCTGCAATCTGTTGAATGCTTTGAAATATAACTTGATGTCGCCACTTGGCACATGGGTGAGAACTCTGAATCAGACTCCTTGAAGACTGTGAGAAAGGTGGTAGCCAGCCAGAGGGTCGCGGAGACCCTCCCTGTCTGATATTGTCTAGCCTAGATCTAACCCGTGACGGTGCATGACCAGCCTCCCCCCAGTCAGTACAGCATTGTCTCACCGTGCTGGGTCTGGTTTTTGGGCTTGATGAATGGCGTGAGATAAACTTCCATAGCTTCCACTTGTTGAGCTCTTCCTGTTTGGTGTCGCCCAGGGCCTCTCATGCAACCAGAGAGGGAGCAGTAGTGGGACAAAAGTTCACGGCTCCCAGCTATGCAGCTGGACAGTCAGTCTGCTGCTCAACATTCCTCTTTACCGGGACATTTTTTGGAGGATGATATGATGTTGTTCAAGATGGGTGGGCTTAAACTGCTAGGAAACCGAAACACTTGCTTTTGTCGTACTGAACATCTGACAAATGATGATGTTGACGGATGCTGTAATGGTAATTGCATCATCACCGTTTAGTTTTTTAGTCTTTATGGGACTGTATTTCAAATCTTATACAGACGCAATTGAATTTTCCTTTGAATGTTGGCATATATTCTTCATATAAATCAATAATATTTTCCATTTTCAAAGGGATGACAAAGCTCTGCAGGAAGAAGGAACTTTTTTTTTTGGCAAAGGTAATGGAATAAAACATTAAACCTTTGCCTCAAATGTTAGTTTTATGAATAGCATAATTTTAGTCGTTTGGATGCTGCTGCATTTTGACTCCAGCTGGAAATGCAGTGAAAAGCAGCTGCCTCAGCCACAGGTTTCCCTACTGGTTTTGTCGGTGCGCTAACTCCCAGTCTCTGGTTGAGTGCTGTGCAGCTGCCTCTGTAATTATCTAAACAAAGGCTGTTTTGAGTCAGAAACATGCTATACCGTACAAAGTACGGTAAAATAGCAGAGATATTATACATATATAGAAAAGGATTTGGCTCATTCTAAACAACTGAGTAAATAGCACCTGAATATTGCGTATGTATGACGTTAAATAAGGCGAGTAAGGCTCTGTTTCTTCTTCAGGATTAATCAGAGTTTCAGAGTTAGAAATGGTCTTTTTGGTTAGAATCTGTATGCCTTCATGACGGTGTTGCATCAGCATTCATGTTTCACTCAGCAGTGTTCATTCTGTCTTTTTTGAACATGGAATCTTTAAAGGACAATCTCACCTGTGGTCTGAATGTGCTGCTGTCGTCAAGAGGAATCTGCTCTGGGAACGCAGGAAAGGTTAAATATGCAGAACGGAGGGACTGCAGCTCACATTGACCAAAACTAACTGAAATAAATCACAAATATCTTCCTCTCTGTCGTAGCACAGGCCAAAAATCTCTCTGTTCCAATGGTGTTGGCTGCCATATCTCACCCCAGAGGATGTCCTAACAGCACAAAGGATTTTATATGATAGACATGAGGCCAGACTGGAACTGCTGAAAAAGATAACCCAAAAGTCTTCTGTGTGTAACAGCCAACTTGGACAAGGAATCTATCAATTTCCCCAGTCTTGGAGTAATTTGTGGAAAAGGGAGAGAGAGAAGAAAAAAAAAGGGGGGGGGGGGATCTCTAAAGTTAAGTGAGCGATGTAATGTCTACCATATGCAGTGCACATTTCTGTGCCTCACGCTCGTCTAAATGTAAAGTGGAAAGGCAGAAGTCAGGGCCCAGCCACAAGACCCAGAGAATGACAGAGTGGAGAAGAGTGGTCCTCCCCAGGGAGAGGGGGGGGGGGCACAGAGCAGGGTAGTGGCCACCATGTGACTGATGTCCTATGTCCTGTAGTTCAATCAGTGCCAGAGCTATCAATAGACAGCTGCGCCTACCTTTCACTCTGCCTCTGCTTTGGATTTTCAGCACTGCTAGGTTTACCCAAATTACTCTTCATCACGCTTCCTTTCTGCCAGTGGCAGGAGATAATCTTGCATCACTCCAATCTCCGTTAATGCTATCTGATTGTAATTGGGATTATATTGATTGCAGTACGATCTGGATCCCTAATACTTAGAGATCCAGACGACTTTGTCCTCCTGAGGTGATTTCTGGTCAAAAGTGAATTGCTTTGAGGGTCTTTGGAGACTCGTGTAGTTTCTATTCATTCATGTGTAACTGTGAAAGGACACATTTCCCCTCTTTATTTTCTCATTAACAGAATTGGCTATTATTTAGTGCCACCTTTCTCATCTGTAGAACCTTTTATTTTTAAAAAGTTAAACAGATTTTTAGCATCTCCCACAAAACAAAATCCATCGAGGACCACATGGTCTATTTCTTTTTTTTAAGCTGCAAAAGTGCGGCATTGTGTAATATCAGTGTGGCATTTTTGATACCTGCCATTAGGAGCAGGTTACAGAATATACTATTCTGTGTGTTTATCTTGACACAGTTTGTTTTCCTGTCTTTCACCATCGCACGAGATCTGTCAAACACACAGAAAGGTTGCAGGGGGAAGTGCAACCGTCCACAAGAATCCTGTGCAGCTGTCAAAGCACCGGGGCTGAATGGCAGAGAAGTCCCAGAACTGCTCACCTGTTTTAAACGGGGGGGGGGGGGGGGGGGGGGGGGGGGGGGGGGGGGGGGGGGGGGCGTTCAGCCTCACTCATGCTACTGTATCTCTTAAGTTTTATTCGCTGTTCATTTGCTTCTCCCTTCGAGTCATGCCCTCTCCGATCTGCTGTGGTCAGCAGACCAGCACTGTGTCCCGTACATTCAAATGTTCTTTCTCCACTCTTGGGCTTGATGTTATTCTTGTGGGCGGGTGTGCGTGGAAACACTCTTTGTTGTAACTTTGTTGTTTATCCTTTTCAATGTCTTTTACAAAGTCACTATTATAATTGTTTTGAAACTGCTCATACAGCAAAAATAATGGGTCTCGCCGCTCGACCAGAACCAGCGAAAGTGCAGTCCAAACGCAGTGTCATTTCAAAACTGCTCAGGGTTCACCTGCTTATTTGCCCCATGTGGATGGAAATGTGGCGGGTGGCCATTGGTACTCCTCGCTGGGGAGGGGAGTTGAAGTGCATACTGCTGTAGATCTCTGAGGCGGAGGATCACAGCAAGGCCATAACTCATAAGCGATGTGCGGGGGCCGGCCAAGCATGTCTTAGATCACACTACTCTTTTCCTGAGAGGCCTTAGTTCCTGTGACTCAGCCTTCCTCTTTCTGCCTGGCCTCTGAACACCATTCTAGTGCGTGCGTGCACACTGCACACACACACACAGACTTTGGCATACAAACACAGATGTGTGCAAGCAAACCCCCCACACATGTGCAGGATGTCGACATTTAAGACGGATGAATAGATTCTGTCATGCAGTGGATACAGCGGCTACTCACCAAAGAGCGACCTCGTCACCGTTATCTCCCCTCCACTTCTACAATTTTCTGCTTAAAGGCCAAATGGCTACGGAGGCGTATTGTTTCTCTGGATTCAAATAATCTAAATCCTTGTGAAACAATTTAAATAAACTGACTGAGAACCTGGAAAGGATTTGGCTGGAAACTGTCAACTATTGTAGTTGCTGTGAACGGGGGTAGGCAGTATGGCCAGTCTTCGGATGATTGAGAGAGGTATGATTATAACGGGTGCACAATCTGCTACTATGCTATGGTCTGAACAAGGTCCTGGACAAGAACACCAACCTGGAGTTAAACCTCGCCCCCACCAGAGAAGAAGATGCAAATACACGCTCACACTCTCTCACACACATTAAGAGGGAAATGAGAATTGAATTTATCGCGTGTGACCATTTGGCACCCTTTCAAACCCCTGGACTTCTCATTTTACATTCGGCTCTGCCCCAGCCATGCTCCAGCGTCGGCACTGGTCTAGAGACGCTCAGGTTTTAGCCTGCTTATAGCAGTTGAACCAAGTGGAGAGAGATATACAGCTTCAATTTGCTACCCTTGGTGGAGAGTTCCATTCGCAGCAGAAAAGAAGCCGACCTGACTTTGTGTGGAGCCCTTGCCTCGAATGTGTCTACGTTGTCGAAGCGCGTTGAGGGATGACCTTGTGTGATCGTGCGAATTCACAAAAGATACTTGCTCCAGGATAAAACGTTCGAGTGTAGTGCTTCGTCTGTCAGCTGCACCTAACCTTCCCTCCCCTCCCATCGCTCTCATTCTGCCTCCAGCTGTAGTTTGCTTTTTCTGGACCTACATTTGCAAACAGAGGAGCACATAGTTGTACGTAATGTACCGGTTAAATGAAGCATACATCTTTGGCCTGGCTTTTCATACACTTTCCACAGTGCAGAGAGAGGGGGGGGGGGGCAGCCATTCATTGTGAAATCCTGCATATCAATGGCTGGTTTAGTCGTCTGTGTTGCCTTTGTGCATCACAAACCTCTTAAACCTTCTCCTCTGTGGGGTAAAGCTTTCAGACCCTCCGTGAACATGAAAATCAATGCATTTATGTTGTATGTGTAGGCTCTAAGTCAACCAGGTCAAGGTAAATCAAGAAAAGCAAAAAAAACCTAAAACATTTCACCTCTCAGTTCTCAGAAGACGCTTTCAGAACAGAAGAAGCCTCTTGAATGAGAGAGGTGAGACGTCTTCAACCAACCCTAAGCAAGTCCGGTTGGCTCTTGTTGATTTACATTTATTTTGGCTGACAAGCAAAAATATATGTAAGTACAGCAACGTTAAGGTGATGACCTCTGCAGAGAAGGTTACACTTTTAATGGCATTAGTTTGTCTGTTGTCTGACTGTTTAAAGCTACTTAACAGATTTTCATGGAAGAGTGAATCTGGAGAAAGAGGTGAAAGAGTAGGGATTTTATTGAAAATAAACGATGCCCTTCTGCCTACAGAAACTGCTACAATGCCGAAAACATGGCACATATACTTTCCAACTGCTTCTGAATCCTGATGCTGAAAAAGGAAAGCCACAGCAGATACACTTGACAATGACAGCAACATGTTGAAAGTCAACACTGAACGGGATGGCACCCCTTAGGTTTTGTTTTGCATTTTGGCTTCCAACAACCCAACAAGCTTCAGCACATAAACCATGTGGTTACATCTGCTAGTTGTCTTGGTTTCTTATTGCCATCACTCTACAACCACAACACAAGTGCTGAAACAACAGCCAAAAACTTTAGAGCTTTGCCTGGGGAGGAACGCAGAGAAGCGTCTGTCAGAAAGACACAAAGAAGCCGAGGAGCAATCGTATTAAAATGTCTCGATTCACGCACTACGATGCTTGCTTTGCAGGAGCGGTGACTTGCAGCCGGTTGCACGCATCACATCCTTCCCGGATCCGGCACGAAAACCTGGCGGTTTGCAAATAAATGAAGATGCGTTTTGCTGTGCTGATGGGATGAAATAAATTATTGCTGTGAAATCAGTTGAAATGCAAAGCAAAGCTTGTATGTCTGCATTCCGGGCCCTGTTTGGTGGGCGATTACAACATAGAACTGCTCTGTCGCAGACCGTAAGATGCCACGGTGGCTGGTGGAAACTCCCCATTGAGGACGTCCAGAGGCCCTCAGACACTCATTGCTTGACATTTTGTTGTTGATGATGCAGAAAACTCCTTATTTTGCTGCTACACTTTAGAAGCAGAATCGTGAAATGGTTGATGCGAGAAATAAAATATTGGTGTGTCTATGTCATCCTAATTGATTGAGATGTAAGCAGACTCTTCATGACCTCAATGGTAGAGGCGGTCGATTCGTGCTTATCAGCCGTAGGTCAAATTTGGTCCACAAATCTGGTCTGGAGTTTCATTTAGCATCAAACTGGTTTTCAGACTCCATGCATTCCAAAGGGTTTGTTTTAATTCAGGCAGCGAGGCTACTTTATTGGTTAGATATGGAGACAAAGCTCCGATTTGCTTTTAAAGCATTAATTTCCATTTCTAAAGGGTCACAGCGAGTTAAGGAGTAATAGGCTGGAGCGGTCAGGTGCATGTGGTTCTGGAAGCAATTTAGCATGCTACTTATTCCGGTGGCCTCATAAAGATTGGATGATTCCCTGGCATGCAGTTTTGGCATTTGTCCAGTTGGCTATGACTGTGATGCTCATACCACGTTTGTGGAATTTATTTTGCATCGTTTTACATTAATAAAGCAAATATAATCTCACGGTTTACTCGAATAGATTAACGCAGTTTTTGATTGTGTTGCACGAGTAATTCCATTCCTCAAAGGTTTGCAGGAACACAGAATAAATCTTAGTGGTTATTTACCAAGTTTCAACATTAACACTTGTTACACAATGGCAATAATGTCACAAAAGAAAAGCGACTAGAAGTCAATATGGGGTGTGTTCTAGCAGTTGTGCTGTGTGACTATTAAATAGATTGGAGGGTTATTAGTCAATGTATTTTATTTTTCATGCGAATAAAAATAAACACCATGTGTCACAAGGTCAGTGTGATCTTGCCACCTCGAGCTAAATGAACAAGAATCAGTACAACTCCTGACTCCGGTCGCATGCTTCACAAGGCCTGTGATTCTAATTGTTATAAGAATGGAAAAGTGTAATGTTTTTTCAGTATTTCTAGAATATTCAGCTTTATTGGTTATCGCACGGGTGCCATGCTAGCTTCAAATGCTGAAAAGGTGATTTATTTTACTATTTATTTTATTTTGCTCGGAGGGAACAGTCCTACCGACTACACCACCATGTTACCATCTTCTGAGTGTATGATAAAAAAAAAATAAGAATATATTTTAAGAAGCATTCTTATTTTTTTTAAACATAGCAACATAGGTGATTTATTGAAAAGTATTTTACAACAGTAAATCCATTATTGAAAATTGGCATCTTAGTTGCTCGTTAAATTCAGTAAGGGTCGGGGCAGATGAGTTAAAATTAGAAACAGCACGGACCGGGAAAAGTCGAATTGTTCAAAAACTAGTCACATGACAGTGATGCAGAATTACAAATCCATTCTTGTGCATTCGTTTTGAAAAAACATTTGAAAATCAAAACCAAATCTACGCAAACCTGTTCAGCATTTCATGACTCCAGCTTCTCTGATGTCCAAATTTGCTGCTTTTTTTAATATCTAATCTGATAATAAACCCGATTTCTGTAAATTTGTCATTATTGGACAGACAAAATAACCATGATTGAATTTTGTTTAGTAGTTTTCTGATGTTTTTAAAAGCTAATGATTAAAACATTACCTTTTTAGAAATGTATTTTACTATATAGTTGCAGTTCTACATTAGTACTGACATGAGCTCCATTCAGTCAGGACTTTGCTCTCCTGTTAGCTCCAACTTCCTCTTAGAGCTCCGCCGTGGCTCTCTGTTCCAATGAGCAGCATTTCTTTCTTAGCAACATGATCAGAATTTGTTTTTATGTCGCCTTCCTCCACATCTGTCTGGCCTGCTGCCAGGCTAGTAAAGGTGTGAGGCAGCCTGAGGTCCAGCAGCATGCTTTTCCTTACTGTAATCACACGGACATCTGTCAGAACCCATGCACCTCGCTCAACGCCGCTTCCCTTTAACCACCCACCTTTGCCACACATACACACACAAACTCTAACCACACAATCATGTGAACACTATTCTGGTGCAGCAAAGAAGAAGAAAAAAAACCTAGCTCGTCCTGTTTTTAAGAGCTTTCATCACAAAAATTAATCCACAAAAATGTGGATTCATCACATTTTTATAGTTGATGGCAGAAAAATTCGACACAAGCCTCAGCTTTAACACACATTTTTTAGATTAACATGGATGAGTTTTGACTTATGAGTATTTGTCCTTGTTTATCATTTAAAAATTTACAATGCAAATAAAAATGACAAACTATGCATGATAAGGCATCAATATTTCTTGTGGCCAAATGGCACCTTTTATTAGTCAAACCAGACATTTCCATGCTGTCTGGAAATAATTTTGTTTTTGACCACATTTCAGGTCTTCCCCCTCTCGCAATCATCGCCCTTCTTCGCTCCTCTCCCTTGTCTCTAGCTTTTTTTTTTTTACAACAGGATTTAGCATATCAATGGCGGATTAGTTCGTTTAGCAAAAGCTTACGACTGCAAAGCCCCTTTCCACTCGTCCGTCCAGCCTGACTTGTGGACCTCACACACAGCACCTCCATACCGGGGTCTCTCGAAGTCCGTGTGTGGTCGGGGCTGAATGGATTTGTGCTTCAAGATGACAAAAGACGTGCTTAGTCACTTGTGGGGTGTCAGAGATGTGTGGATGGATGCATGTGTTACGTGTACAGGAGCGTGAAGGTGGTTTATTTTCACATGCATATACGTGCTAGGAAGCAAACTCTGTCGATAGGGATTGATGATAATTTCAGTTTAATGGATCTGTGCACCCACAGGTTTAAAGGGTTAGATTTTATCCGTTTTATCTGGACAGCATGCTGTTAAAATGTGTCCTAAAGCTGCCAGTCTATTGTTCTTCTACCTCTGGCTTCCTCTTGATTTAATGGGGCATGGAAAAATTATCGCCCTCTGCCCTTGCAGCCATTGCCCTACATACTCCTGCTACTGCCTCTGGAGTGGGATCTGTTCTGCACAGTGGAAAGTGTTACACAGGGTGCCAAGGGGGGGGGGTGTGACTCCAGCTGGCTGGATTTGGGCATCGCCCACATATTTTTGTGTGTGTGTGCCGGAGAGCAGAGGAGTGAAGGAAAACCCCACAGTGACATTGCAGCTGGCTCAGGAAGGATGCCCCCACTGCCTGTGGTGATGTTGAAGTCACACGGCAGGGTTTTAGGATGTAGGTATGTCAAAAGGAGAAACTTTAAATGTTCCGTTATGCAGGCATGTACCTTCTGTGGCCCGTCTTTGTTCCCGTGTTGTGTTCGCGATAGTTTTGATGCAGTGGAAATCGTCGTCGTAAAGGGATAAGGGGATTGTAATGTGTAATAAGGGTGTTGTTATATGATAGTTATCACAAGATACAAGACTTGAACAGGCCCACAACGTTTGTAGAGGCATCCAGTAGTGCGTTTACTACTCGGATCAAATTGGTGACGAGGTGTTGGTATGATTTTGTGTGTCGAGCTTGTTGCGTCTTTATAATTTTAATAGTATTTACATAAAATATGTTGCTTCGTAGAAAACGGGTTCAGAAGAGAACCAACCACCGTTTAACTTATCCTGCCCAGTTGTGGGAGACTGGAGCTCTTCCCAGAATGCAGTGCAAGACGTGAGCGAAAGAGAACATCCAGATGCGAGCAGGACCCGAGACTTTTCACTGTGAGGTGTTTATGCTGGTGTAATTAAAGCGAGAATCTTGCGTGACATTAATTGTACAGTGCCACAGAACCTCTTTTACGGACTGACCGCTCTAGAAATTATTGAGGTTATTTTGAGATGGTAGTTCTACAATCATTACCCCCCCCCCCCCCCCCATTCACTGGGAATTCATTGAAGGCCAGATTAACCACTTCTACATAATGACACGGTTTGCATTCTTTGTGAGACATCATTAATATCGTTTTCAGTTGGGCTATAAATAATGCCCAGCATATGGATGTATGCACGTGTAATCACTACTTTATGTTTGTGCATTTATCCAGTATAACTGGGGGCCCTGATGTCAAGAAAACCGCTGAAAGGGGCTATGTGCTGCCTTCAGATCAGGAAGTGACTCAGTATTGACTGCCAATGCACTTCCTTTGAGCTGATTTTCTTCTAGTCCTCTCAGGATGTTTACCTCCTCCTCCTCCGCCCCTGTCTGTCTCTCCCACCCTCCCAATCACGCGACTTTACATCTTTGTACTCTGTTCCAGCTCAGACATGGCTTGCCTTAGTGCTGTGATTAGAACTTCTGAGTCTGAGGTCTAATCATTGTATACACTGATTTAATATACTGTTGTATTTGGGTAGTTAATCATGCTTTATCAATGTTTCGCATAAGATAATGCTGTATTTGTGTGTGTGTGTGTGTGTGTGTATGTGTGAGTGTGTATTTTCTGTAGGCCTATGATAGAAGTGGTGATACAAGTCCACCTGGATCTCATTCTTTGTGTCTTAGGCTTGTTGTTAGTTGTGGTTTGAGACCCTCCACAGTGCGGTTACCATTAAAGTCCGTACTTCTTACGTGTCACCTCCGTCATTTAGTTACCAGGGTTCCAAGTTCTCTAACAGCTCTATTTCTATCATGTCTCCAGTTTCCAGAGTGCGGCTTCTTTGGCATGTATGACAAGATCCTGCTGTTCCGCCACGACTTGAATGACGAGAACATCCTGCAGAGGCTGACCTCGGCGGAGGACATCCACGAAGGAGACCTCATTGAGGTGGTGCTCTCGGGTACGTCGATTTAATAATTATTATAAAACAACAACTTTAAATTAACTGTTTAAAGGTGCATAAGGACTAAGAATTTAGAACATCCATCCACCCTCTTGGAGACGAGACGACCTCAATTGTCTCGTCTTCATCCACTTGTCCGCCTTGCTTGGTCGTGGGTGTTGCTGGAGCCTCTTCCAGCACGAGCTTGAGGTGGGGGGGGGGGGGGGTACACTCCAGACATCACACGCCAGCGCATCACGGTATATAGAACGCTTAACAAAAAAAAAACTTAAGCAAACATATCCACTCATTTTGAAGGCTTTGCGAAGCAGGGAGGGAAGTACATGCAATTCATGCATTAGGAAAATGGAACAGAAATATTTAAGGAAATCTAGAAATGTATATATTTGAATCTTGTGCATGTTTGTTGAAACACTAACAAAGATTGTTTACGTATCGTTCAAAGAAACAGACTTAAGCCCTGACTACTTTAAACCTCCGACGCAGTGGAATTCCACCCAGCAGTGTAAACCAAGTGTTTTAAAGTGCCAAATAAGGTCCAAAACTAAAACAGGAGGAAGCTTCATTAATTCCAATCCTTCCTGCAGTGTTACGTAAAACGAAATTTTACTTAATTGTCTTTGCCCAAATGAAATATTATTCTTAAGCAGTTAAATGTCATCGTGACATTTTGCTTTGTGATGGATTTTCCTTCCACCTTAATCATGTTTTCATCACATTGTCCACCTCAAGCAGCAACACGCAGGTGTTACGTGTTCCCCTTTTCATTTCCTGCAATGAATGAATCAGTTTCCGGTGTGATCCTGAAATCAGCGAATATCTCCGAGTATGTGTCATGCCGTAATCTGTCCTGTTGCTCCATCTGCCTCCGCTGGGAAGCACCTGACACCACCTGTGCTGAATACCTCCCTCCCTCTCTGGTGTGCCAGAGTGTTGTTTGTGTGTATTTAGACGGGGGGCGACTGCGTAGGTTGAAGATCTGAGGATACTTGAGGCATCAAGGCTGAGGGATGCAGACTAAATACTGGAACTTCCTTCTTTTTGTTGTTGATTGTGTGTTTGTCTTGTGCTCTCCTTTGATTCAGTCTTTGTTCATCTCCTTCCCTTCTTGCTTTGTCATTCTAATCCCTCCTACCTCAACAAATCCATCTGCAGGTGTAAGTTCCTCCAACGGAGACTGATAATTTAACGATATACCTGATCAGATCCATTGTAGAAGAGTCCCCGTTTCTGATCAGCTACACATGCAAACATGTGCTGTTATGTTTTTATGTAATTATGGAACACTTGAACGTCTTTCTTCATGTCAGAAACTCAATCTTTCTTTGAGAAATGCCAGCTGGGACAAATATGTTCCCATGCCTTTGGTTGAGAGAAAATCTAAACCATTTTTCCAACCCCACAATTTGTGTCCTGTCATCTTTCATTTCGTTTTTCCCTTAACCAAACCTGTTGTTGTATTCTGCGGCTGTGGGAGAGAGATGATCCGAATATGTCTCTTGCTGTGAAGAGGCGGGCAGAAGTGGTTTTTGCTTGGCTTTGGACTCAAAGAATTGGCTTGTTTTTCTTTCAGTAAGTGATTGTAGTAGACCCACAGAGTGTAAACACGCTCTGACGTGCAGGGCGGCCCTGGACATAGCAAACGCTGCACAGGCTATCTCGACCCATGAGGTTTGAGGTTTGGCCTGACCGATTGTCCCTTTGTTCTGTTTTTCACTCCTCAGATTTCCATAGACTTTCACAAGCCTCTTTTTCACTTCTGCCAGTGTGAAATTGCTCTATAATATCTCCTGTTTAATAAGAATATTTTTGATTGTTTTGTTTGATGGAAACTTGTGGCCTGGAAATTCAAACTCTTGCTCACCGAGCGCTGCGAAAACCGACAAATACAAAAATTTGTATTTGCTGTCGTTTGATCCCAATTAGGGTGACGAACGTTACACAACAGTGCAACTGCCAAAATGAAAGTGGTCAGTTGTTTGAAAAAGCTCATGAATGCCGCTTTCCATTTATCTGTGTTCGACATTGGCATGTGATATGCATGGAAGAAAGACTTCTCTTTCAGGTCAAACGCAAACCGTGAAAATCCTCCAACCGACCGTCATATTCTTCTGAAAAGGAGAAAAATGTGCCCCAAGCAGATTCTAGACACACACACAAACACAACCCTGTGCAAATGAAGTAAGCCCATGTAGTAAATTCCTTTTTATGTATTCAGTGTAGTCGTGACCCGCAACCCGCCGTTGTCTGTGAGAGAGAATAAGCTTTTCAAGGACCTCCTTCCAACCTGCATGCCTATGGAATGTTCCAAAAAAAAAGCAAAGATGATTTAAAACGTTTTAAGTGAATTGTCTTTGTGCTGCTTTATCCGAATGAACAATAAAAGGAATGCGCAAATGGACATCTTTTCTTTTTGCGCAGTTGTGTGACTAAAAATAAATATCTAGCGAGGGTTAGGGTTAGTTGACACTAAAGAAAACAACACGTGTGTGTTTATTTCTTTGGATCGATCGTTTCAATCTTTAGCCAAATGACCAGACAAGACGGCTTCATTGCTGCTGCCTGTTTATGAATATTCCTGCTTTTTTCCTCAGTCTTTTTTGGTTAAAGGATCAATATTTCTAAAACATAAATATTGATGGAACGTCAGTCCAATCTTTATGATGAGATCATACTTTTCTGGTGTCTTTTGGGTGTGCCCTATCACTCTAAAACATGCAGTGGTGAAATAGCATCTTTGCAGATGTGGCACCCTCTACTGCAGCGGTGGAGCTATGGCACAAAGTCAAACATTTGTTTCTTTGTTTCCGAAGCCTTGCAGAAAGAATGTCCAGTGCTTTTAACTGCTTCTACACAGGTCATGAGGCAGCCGCTGTGTCAAACAGTTGCTAAACATCTGTAATAAATGGCTGCTATCATTTTGTATTTTTTTTTCTGTCAACTTTTTCTTATTCAGGCTGCTGCTCTCCAGATTTGTTTTGCTCTCAACAAGTATTTCTTTATACCTCTTCTGTACCGTTTTGTAGCTCAGGCCACCGTCGAAGACTTTCAGATCCGACCCCATGCCCTTTATGTCCACTCCTATAAGGCCCCCACCTTTTGTGACTACTGTGGAGAGATGCTATGGGGTCTTGTCCGCCAGGGGCTAAAGTGTGAAGGTGAGACGCACAATTTCATGTTGAATGCTATAAAACCCTGCTGTGTCATTGCCGAGCTTTTGAACCTACTCAAAGTTGTAAATGAACTGTGTCTCAAAGGAAGCATCTAGCCTCCGTCCTGCTGTCTGTATGAATATACAGCAAAAAACACAAAATGTTGACCTTCGTAAGGAGAGGCAATAAGGTTTTCATGAAATTCATGTGTTGCAGTCCGTTGCATTTACACCGTTGTGTTTTTGTTTTGTTCTTTCATTAAGGATGTGGGCTAAACTACCACAAGCGCTGTGCCTTTAAGATCCCAAATAACTGTACCGGTGTCAGGAAGAGGCGATTGTCCAATGTGTCTTTGCCTGGACCCTCTCTCTCTGTCCCCCGTCCAGCACCTGCGGAAAATGCCGTGGTTGTTCTGGATGAGGTGAGAAGACAAAGTCATGCCAGCTTCTAATTTTCCATGTCTGATCTTAAATAATGTTTTTTCCCCCTCCAATTAGACTGAGCTTTTTCTTTTTATATCACAGAAAATATATTAGATTTTTTTTTTTCAAACTAAAACTATTCAAATATCCATATGGAAAGTTGATTAAACATCAGGATCTGCTGAAATTATTATTTTTTATTTATTATCATTCTGCATTGCATGAACTGGCTAGAGTTTAGACCTCATCAGTTCTCAGACTGAAAGGCAGATGTACCGGCCAAGAATACGAGGCGGCCGCTCTACATGCTGGCCAGAAGCTTTGTCTCAACTGTTGAATGTGTCTTAACTTGGCAAGTATGGATTTTTTTTTTTTTTTTTTACACATTGGAAAATCTCCAGGGCCCTTTTCTAGAATACCACTGATGGAGAGAATTGATTTGAGCTGCACAGAGCAAACCTCAGTGAGGTCTTATGAAACAGTTTATGCATATGTCTTCACTGGAATATTTCCCTCGTGTCTGTTCCCTGCAAAGGTCGTCAGGAAATCTAATTATGCTAATGAAATTAAAAGTGAAATGAAATTCTGACTTATGTACTGTATCTATTAACTTGTTACCAAAAAGAAAGAAAACCATTTGTCATTTCTTGAATCAACATAACATTTCAAAATCATGCAAACTTGTTTTGACAATGTTCTTTTTGCCCTTTCCACAGATTTATTTAACTTCTCCTGCTGCCATTTTATTATGAACTATTCCCTTTTGAAGTGGTTCTCCTTCTATTATTCCTGCATATGGGTTTTTAATTCTTCTCGTCCGTTCCCCCTCATCTTTCCAATCCTTGCAGCAAAGGTCCCATCAGGAGGCAGGGAAGCGGATCCTGTCCTGGAGCGGTAGGCCTATCTGGATGGAAAAGATGGTGCTGGGACGTGTTAAAGTGCCACATACCTTTGCCATTCACACTTATACCCGGCCAACCATCTGCCAGTACTGCAAGCGCCTGCTCAAGGGCCTCTTTCGCCAGGGCATGCAGTGCAAAGGTAGAACTACACATGTCGGGTTAAAAAAAAAAATCCCTTGAAAAGCATTTTGGTGATTTTCTCCCTTTTTTTTTTATACTACGGTAATCTTCCAGATTGTAGATTCAACTGTCATAAGCGATGTGCGTCAAAGGTACCAAGAGACTGTTTGGGGGAAGTGGACTTCAATGGAGGTACATTTTTACGTCTAGATTCACGGTAACGGTTTTATATCTCTGACATTTGTTGAAGTATTTCCGTGTTTATTGTACATGTGTAGAGCCAGCAAGCCCTGGCCCAGACTCTGACACCACCATTGATACTATGGAGGTCGACAGCAGTGACATGGATTGTGGCAGAGGACTGGATGACCCAGAGGATCCCTCGACTCCAGAGGAGAGGATGTTTGATATGGATTCCCCTCTCCTGGACAGGGAGAAGGATGAAGAGCCCATCAAGGCTATCAGGTATAAATATGCTGGTCTATTGTGGCCGATGATGAAGAGTCATTTCTGTTGATGGAGGACCGGTGACGCTGTTTACTTTGACGTCTCGCCAATGGCGGCCATCACTGCTCATGCTAAATACCCAATCATATATTCATATATGCAGTATATATTTGCATGGTATTTTCATTGTACAGCTCAATAGTGATGAGGAAAAAGGGCAAGAGGAGAAGACTGGGGATTTTAGGACTGTGTGGTATTAAATCATCTGGTCTAACTGCCCAATTCATATGTTTATACCACACCAACGGCATGAGTTTAATGTTTCCAGGAGAGCTGCCACATGTACAAACATAAAACGTATGGCTTTATGTTCAGGTTTCTGTTGGTAAAGAGCCCACAAACACTGGTGGTGGTTTTCAAATCAAATGTAAGCTTCCTGCCTGCTGCTTGAATGTAACCTCCTAATGTTCCTTTGTATTTAAATCTAGAAAGATGATCAGATAAATGTTATGTGGTCTGAGTGTGTGCCTGCATGTGTATATTCATGTCTATTTGTGTGTGTCAAGCCCCTCCACTAGCAGCAACATCCCTCTGATGCGGGTGGTCCAGTCCATTAAACACACCAAGAGGCGGAGCTGCACTTTGGTGAAGGAGGGCTGGATGGTTCATTATACAAGCCGGGACAACCTGGTAAGACTCAAGTCACCGAAAGACCAACAAAGACAACTAGTCTGAAATGTGCTTGACCGTAACTTCCTTCTCTAAAGCTGAATGTTATTATAATTGAACCTCATTCATTTTACATTTTCCCTGTAATGTTACATGTGAAAGGCCAAATCCTTCCATGTAATTTATATTTGTTCACACAAACACTCCATCCATCTGTTGCCCCCCCTTGAAATCCATTGTAGCCCACGAGTCAAAATGTTTGCCCATTCCTGGTTTAGATGTATATTCCTCACAAAGCAAACAACAACAACAACAAAAAATCAAGTTCACTGATATTGATAATGAATGTCTGGACACTGGATCAACTTGATGTTTGTTTTCCCTCTTTTAAACAGCGCAAAAGACACTACTGGAGGCTGGACAGCAAAAGCCTGAGTCTCTTCCAGAACGACACCGGTGCAAAGTTCTACAAAGTAGGCATGCGTCACATTTAAAAATGTTGTCTTATTTTTCCACATCAAACACGCAGCATTACGTATTTATCTGTTGAAAAATGAAGCAATGTAAGGGTGAATCGCGAATTGTTTTTCCTGAAGCCCCCCCCCCCCCCCTTTATTTACGGCATCTCTGTAGCTTTTGACATTTACCAATCTCTTGAAATGTTGAAATCACTTTCACTTTGTAGACGTCTTTCTCACTTAAGAGAGGAATGCAACGAGACAGTCTAGCCGGCGGGTTCGCTGTGCGACTCAGCTTGAACGCTGTCATGTTGCAACCGTGAACTACCCTGAGGTCAGCTCAGTCCACTGAGAATTTCCCCTGCGGTTTTTCCACCCTGCAGCCTGGTCGTTTTCCCTACATGAAGTGAAAGGATTTCGCCACTAACAGCCCCTGTCTTTAACGTGTGTGCATCAGATCAGGTGGGGGGACAGTTGGATGGGGTTCTTAAGAGAGGGTTAGGGTTTAGGCGGGAGGAATCCAAAGCCTTAAAATTATTTCTTTACAGGGAATTTTTAAGATGCAATTATTCTGAAAAACAAACAAACATTGGAATGTAGAATGTTTAAACGTGAAGTTTATCCTTTTAAATTCAAAGTTGGTTTAAATGAAAGTGGAGGCTGTGAGGGGAATGCTGCTATTTCAATATATAGGATTTGTTATTGACTGTGTGACACTTTCTGCTCAGTGCCAGGACTGTAGTCAGTCATTACATTGCTGCAGGGGCTTAATAGCACAGTAATTACACAGTGAGGTCTGAGGGAGGGAGAACAGCCCGAAAGGTAAAGATTTCCACATGCTATGCATGTGTGTGTGTGTGTTTTATTGTTCTTTAGTGTGTTTTGAGACTTTCCTCTTCCAGCTGTGTTCAGCGTTGTGTTGCAAAGGGGACGGTTTGTCGGATGCAGCTGAGTTTCTGACTTTACAGCCAGTAAATTCACTTTAGATTGTGTGTTTGTTACTAAAACAGGTGGATTGTCACAGCTGCATCTCTAATCTGGACATTTTTTCCTCCATCACCGGATTTCTCTCCTGCTGGTTGTGAAACAGGCGTGAAAACGGCTCCGTTCACCCCCCCCACCCCTTCTTTCCCTCTGGTTCTGTCACACCCATGGCCTTCTACCACTAAAGCCTTGGAGAGGAAACCTCAGCAGGGACCGACTCCTCAGGGTGTGTTTACTGGCAGCTTTACGTGGTTCTTTATTATCAACTTGGCAGTCCAAGCTACATTTAAGACCCTCAAGAGGCTAATTGAAGGCTTGCTGTAAATGCCTTCCCTTCATTCTTCATAGTTTGGTCTTTCTCCCGTTTTATTTGCTTCACATCTTTTATCCATGGTAGATAACGAGAGATGATTTGCCTGTGCAGACAGTAGAAAAAGGTTCGTTCAGGGGTTTCTTTTCCAAAAACCACAGATTCTTCAAATCTGTCTTGTGCATTTTCCTTTCTTTTGTCAGTCTGTGGCCACTGTTCTCCCCGCCATTCTTTTCTTTTATACCTCCAATCTGATTTATGGCGATCTCTTGGTGGCCTGTTTGCCAGGCATGGCAGCCATTTTCTCCATTTGGAAGTCATAAAGGGCTCCTTGTTTGAAGATGAGACCCCTGTACTTGTGGCTTTCTCTGAAGAGGCTTTTATGGGGCGAGGGGGCTTCTCTCTGTTTCTGCCAGATCGAGCCCTGTCACACACTCCCACTCTCACGCCACCACCGGCGGAGGATCGGTAGTCGCCGTGTCTTTTCGTCCCCGCGTGGCTGGCGGTAGCGCCAGCGGCTTGTGCTCAGATGAGGCCTCTGGCTGGCCCCTGCCTTGTAATCAGGGAGCCTGAGCGCTGCAGCCGCCGCAGGGCCCGGCTCACGTAACCCTCCGCCGCTAACCGCAAGCACTTCATCTGATACTCTGCGGTGAGCCGCGCTGAGGGGACAGCGTGTGCCACTGCGCGCCCCTATTGGCTGGCACTGCTCAGTGTTTTCTAATTTATGACCCCTCCTCCACACAACACCCCCTCTTTGACTTGTCAGAGTTTGAAGGGGTAGGGGTTTAAATGTGTGCTCCAACTGTTCTTTCTGTGCTTGTCCATGAGAGAGAGAAGAGAGTAAATGAGGAAGTTGAAGCTGGGACTATTTAACCGGTGCTGCGATCAGATCAGGCGAGCGGCGAGCCTCCAGCAGCGTGAGTGTGTTGCGTCATCACAGGTTGTTGAACATCAATGTAGTTCGGCAAGACTGTTTTAGCATTACTTTAGAGGTGTATATATATATAATTAATAACTTGCTATTTTTAAGAAAGTATCAGAAAAAATATAAACTGTTTATTCATTCGTTTTCATTTATTTCATTCTTAAACCTGCATTTGTTTCGTCAAAATTGACTATTGTGTCATATTTGCATACAAACTTCGTATTTGTTTGATCGTTGCCTCTGATGTTTCCACCTGAGTCCTCCATGAAACTTGTTGCATTTGAAGAGATCCCATCAATATTCATTGTGGATATTTTTCACTTTCTATAATTTATATATAATTCTATAATCTATTATTTGGAGTATTGTGATATATTTTGTGAGTGTGTGCGTGGTGCTTAACTGAATTGGAATTAAAGTAGACTGTAGAGCTTTGGTGGAGGTATTCTCTATACAGAGTGCATTTCTTAAACCATGCTGTTTTAAATCATGCATGTTCTATTTATGTGGAAATGAACATGACTTTGTTTTGGTTCCATCTGCTCTTGGACTAAGATTTCGCAGAGGAGAGGCGGAGGTAATTCTCAAAAGTTCTGAATGAAATTTTCAGGCAATGTTTGGGAATGTTACCAGGAATGTGACGCACCCATGCAGGGTCGGGGCCTCACCACTGAATTTCATCTGGATCGGATCCAGAATGACATTTTAAGATTAACATTGAAAACCCCATTTACGGAGTTAAAAAAATCTGTTAGAAATACACATCGACCCTGATTCACTTTTCCTTTTCGTGGTTGGTGTATAAAGAAACCAGGAACCCTTTAGAACCTTTTGGTGATGATCCAGATCACCATGTGGATGGTGTAAATCCAATTAGGAGGGGAATGAGCTGCTCAGTGGAGGCCTGCGCTCTCTGAGTTCTTTTTTGTTTTACTGATTAGGTTTAATTCATTCATTCATGTAATGCCAATGAACTGTTGATGCATCCGGTTAAATGGCTGACTGTGCAAACAACAGTGGAGCAAAGAGGTTCAGGAAAAAAAATCTCAGGACCTTATTTATTTGAGAAAATCCAAATAGAATATTTGGCATCTTGTTTGTTCTGCTCTTAGTTGTAATCTTTACCTAACGCCTCCTGCAGGAAATCCCTCTGTCCGAGATCCTCCAGGTGGAAAGGTCCAGAGACTTCAGTAATCTGGCCCAGGGCAGCAACCCACACTGCTTTGAGATCATCACAGCCACTATGGTCTACTACGTAGGAGAGAACAACTGCAGTCCCTACCACAGCCCTGCGCTAGCCGCCTCAGGCGTCGGCATGGAGGTGGCCCAAGGCTGGGAGAAGGCCATCCGACAGGCCCTGATGCCTGTCACCCCTCAGCCCAGTGTGGCCAGTGCTGCTGGCCAGGGTAAAGATCATAGTGAGTAATCACAGCTCTCTTGTGCTGGAAACATTGCTTTTGTGGAAAAAATGTTAAAACAACTTAAAGTGCAACTAGCACATATCTTTGCTTGCAGTAAAAGTGTATTCTGATTCTGTGTTGGAACAAATTTGCCCAAATAAAAGAGATAATTATTTGCATCAGGTCAAAAAAAATCACTTTGGAATTAGTGGGAAAGCTCAACTAGAGTCTCTATAGGCTGAGGACAGAAGTAGATGATGACAAAAGCCTGAACATGACTTCCAGTTGCTATGTCAGAGGCCTTTTATTTTTTGGGGTCGGGGAAGCTGACTTCTTAACAAGGATTGGAATTTATTCAGCGTCAATGGGCTATCAGCGGATCTTGTATGGATAGAAATTAATTTTGTTGATCAGAGAATCACATGAGAGTCACGCTTGTACTGAATTCTGTGTGGGGGGCGTGATGTGAGAGAATGAGGCAGTCACCAAAGGTGGCAGAAACTGACTCTTTGTCTCCTTCATAACAATAGTTTTAGTTAAAAAGATTAAAAATAAATGTTTGTGTGTAGAATTATTTCAGGATTTTCCTATTCCTGGTCTAGTTGGTCCTAATACCATGCAGACAAGAATTTCCAAACGCATATTTGCAGCATTCGGTCACGCATAGCTTCCCGGATCAATTATCTAACCAATGTTATGTAATAAAATGCTTCATTCTGTGGGGCTGTTTATTGTAGACAGCTGCAACAGGCTTGAAGTGAATAAAAAAAAAAAAGAAGTATTTGTGTAGCGTGCCTTCGGCTGCAGTTATCTTAAGGTTCGCTGGCTGTTTTGCTGCTGACGTGGCGTTTATCAGGTGTTAAACGTGGAATCATGTGTTTTCCTTCCCAGAAGAGCTGTCCATCAGTATATCTGTCTCCAACTGCCAGATCCAGGAGAATGTGGTGAGTGGGGGGCCTCTTCTTTTTCTTTGAGATGTTGTTGCACCATTTCTCTGCCCGGCCTTCCCTTGAATGATTTCATGTTGTAGCTGTTGTAATAAAATCTAAAATTGTATCCTGTTTTTTTTGGAGGTTTTTTTTTGAACCAAAACTCTCACATGGAAGCATTCATGCTGCACAAATTATAAAGGTTGCAGAGCATTTATTTAGTCACAGGATTGTTGTCTCAGTTCTTCTTGTCTATCAGGAGAAAGTGACAACTATAAAATAAATATATATTAGAAAACAAGTTGGCAAAGATCTTCCTGGGATTTGCTTATATAACTTTAATCCATAGCCAATAACAGAAATGAACCGGATGTTACAGGAGAAAAACAAAAACGCAACATTAATGGTGCAAATTGTTTCCATGTAGGACATTTCCTCAGTCTACCAAATATTCTCTGACGACGTGCTGGGATCAGGACAGTTTGGCATCGTGTATGGAGGTATATTTCACCTGAATTTTATAGATTAGAATTTACCACATTTTCAGGCGATTTGAGGTCATTTCTTTCATCCATTTTTCCCGTGACCTTTTAGGCAAACACAGAAAGAGTGGCCGAGACGTAGCCATCAAGGTTATTGACAAGATGAGATTTCCCACCAAGCAGGAGAGCCAGCTGAGGAACGAGGTGGCTATTTTACAGGTAAAAAAATCAGGTGCCATGGATTGACAGACCGCTTCCCTCGCTGTTCTTGATTCGGCGTAGCTTCAATGTCTCCTGCTCCCGCCTGCAGAATCTTCATCATCCAGGTATTGTCAACTTGGAGTGTATGTTTGAGACGCCAGAGCGGGTGTTTGTCGTCATGGAGAAGCTGCATGGCGACATGCTGGAGATGATTCTATCCAGCGAGAAGAGTAAGCTGCCTGAAAGAATCACCAAGTTCCTTGTTACACAGGTGTGTTTTGCAGGAACGCAACTCTCCACCTCCCCTTTGCTCCGTCTCCGTTTTCTAGACAAAGATGAAAGCACTTGTTTGCTGATATTCTGTGAACTAATTTGAACTGTATTCTCCCTGAAAGTACTTAATGATGATTAAATGAACAAAGTAAGTTAGATCCACAGCATGCTTGGTCTTTACACACTTTATACCATCCATCTGTTGCTATTTCATAGCTTCCTCTCCACTGTTTTCGGGGTGTAAGCCCACTGAGCTGCAGCTCCGAGGCCTGTTTATTCTTGTGGTCAGCTGATTTTGGGGGAACTGTTTATGGGATTGCTCTGCATGGTACCACGACCTACCCCCTACCCCCCTGGCTGTGGATTACAGCCTCCAGTGCCGGTGGCTTCGTGGCCTGATTAGAAGAACACAAGCCCCCAGGGCCAATGCAGTGCTCCAGGCCCCGAACAGAAGCGGGGCCATTAGTTGAGGCTCTAATGTGGCTGGGAGGACTTTTGCCAGAATCAGGGTCAAGATGGGGGGGCAGGCACACTGTGGTTTTGGTATGGGGCTCGGGCAGACATGCATGCAGTGCTAGCTTACGCCAGGCTTTGTGAACATAGATGGGATGATGAGATGCGATCATACGTCTTTATGTGAAGATAGTCGACAGGATGGAAGTGTTTAAAGTGTTTATATACTGGTACTTTTAAATATTTAGATGCAGGCTTTGTGATGTCTTCTGGATTTTTGGAGATCAATTTTGGCTTTTTTTGTTTTTGTGCCTGTAGATCCTCGTGGCCTTGAGACATCTGCACTTCAAAAACATTGTTCACTGTGATCTGAAGCCTGAGAATGTACTACTGGCCTCTGCAGAGCCTTTTCCTCAGGTAAGGGGGGGTAAAAGGGCAGGGTGCGTGTGTTGATGAGGGTGCACGTGTGTGTGGATGCATCAACCATTCCCCCCCCCCTTTCTTCTCACAGGTGAAGCTGTGTGACTTTGGCTTTGCCCGAATCATCGGCGAGAAGTCGTTCCGGCGGTCTGTGGTGGGCACCCCGGCTTACCTTGCGCCGGAGGTGCTGCGCAGTAAAGGCTACAACCGCTCTTTAGACATGTGGTCCGTGGGAGTCATTGTGTATGTCAGTCTGAGCGGGACGTTCCCTTTTAATGAGGATGAGGACATCAATGACCAGATCCAGAATGCTGCCTTCATGTACCCCACTATGCCCTGGAAGGACATCTCTGAAGAGGGTAAGAACAATGTGTTTGCCGCTCCTATATGTGGGGTAACACATGTGGACACGCCCTGTACAGCTTCACGTCTGAATGCTGTTATGACTGCTCTTTGTCTCGGGTTGAAATGAATCACCTTCAAATATGTTGAGCTGCCCAAACTTGCAGCTCCGCCTACATTCGGTGTGACATCCTGATGTCTTCTGTTGCCATGAGAATATAAATCCTTTGTGCTCAGATTTACAAAAAAATGTGTTGCTTGTGTTCGCAGCCACAGATCTGATCAACAATCTTCTCCAAGTCAAGATGAGGAAGAGGTACAGCGTGGACAAGTGTCTCAGCCATCCCTGGTTACAGGTGACATGCTTGTTTTTCTTTTGCCCTTCGATCCGTTGGACAATTTCTATCGAAAAGGCTGCACTCCTCCTTCTCTGAAATCAAAATACAGGTACTACAATGCAATCAAGGAAGGAACAAAATTACGCTTCAGGTGTACCCCGATCGCTCCATGATACATCCCGACTCCCGCCGCCTCAGAATTCTGGGAACTGTGGTTCAAAAATTCAATGGTTAAAACAGAAGTTAGAAAATCAGATTAAACTAATTAATAGCGCATTTTTGTGATTTCTAACATTTTGCTTTCACCAAGGCTCAGATAATGTTGTCAGACATAAAACAGGTTTTCTTGATGTCTGTCCTGGAACATATTTCCTCACTCACTGAATTAGTTTGACAGGCTGGTGTTTTTGTGTGGTTTTTTTCCGCCTCAGGACTATCAGACATGGTTGGACCTCAGGGAGTTTGAGACGCGGCGTGGCGAGCGCTATATCACGCACGAAAGTGATGATGCACGATGGGAGGAGTATGCAGATGAGCAATGCCTGGCTCACCCCAAACATTTCATCATGTCTCATAATCTGGATGACATGGAGGAGGACCCCTAGTGTCAGAGCGCACTAACTACACCTCATGTATTAAGGATGGGGATTGTCATAATGACTTCTTTCATGAAGCTTTGGGAGCGGCAGAGTTCCCCTCCAGGACTGTTTGCTGTGGAAACAGAGCGAAGCCTATCAGATGGAGTGTTTGTCTTCTGAGGCTTCAGATGTGGAGGAAGACCCCCCCCCCCCCCGCAAAAGTAGCACAGTGCTACAAGCAGCATACAGGTGGAGCTGCATGAAGCAGAAATGCATTAAGAAACTATCAGAAGAATGTTTATCTGGTTTTTTGCACAGTACCAAAACATTCCATTGGATTTGCTCGAGTCTGGTTCCTTTCTAACACCCAAAGTGAACTTTATAGTTTCGATATTCTTACAATGTTTGAAAAGTTTGAAAATTGAGGAACATTACTCTGATCTTTAGAGACATATGTGAGAGAGAGAGAGAGAGAGAGAGAGAGAGAGAGAGCGAGTACTGCAGGAGTAAAGGGCACGTTTCACAAGGGATTAACAGAGAATTTCAAACACTTTCCGATCCGTTTTTGAGACTGTCCTTTGGCATGAAACTGGAACTGTCACACCTGTTTAAAAAAAAAAAAAAATGTTTTAATTGTTTTAGGTTTTTTGCACTATGTTACAGTTCAGCATAGCTGCTGCAGAGAGCAAGCCATCGAGTGTCCGGATGAGATGCAACGTTTCAGCCAGTGATGACGGGCAGAAAGCAGAGAGCCTTTTATTGAAAAATAATCTCAGATGTTATTTTCCATCAACACATCATGAGAAAATGATTTGTAAAGTGGCGGCTGCTAGCGTCCACGTTTTATTCACATTCCCCGACACAGCGACCAACAAATCCTTACCAAATATCTTAATAAACATTTTCTAAATGATCATTGTGAAGTTATTCAGAACTCCAAGGATACAACACTGAACTGTCAGTAAATGCAACTATGGAGCCAATGTTTCCTGATCACATGAGGCTAAAGCAGCACGTTTCTGTCTTACCTTTTTATTTTATTTTTTTGCAGTCTTCAATGTGATGTTTTAACCTGTCAGATTCTGGAATATGTGTTTTCATCAACTAAGGTTTTGCATAAATCAAACTGTTGTTGTTCATTATTGTGTGGACAAACCGTTTTCCAGGCAGTGTATGTGCAGTTTGCTGCGTTGATTTGTTGCCGCTGGATTGGCAGGTGTCCGTGTTTTGTATATTTCAGTACAAACCAATGGAATAAAAAAAAACAAATACAAAAAAAACATTAAATGAGAATGGAAAAACTTATTTTCTTCCTGCTCCTGACAGTAATAACAAATTTAGTACAACATGGCTTTATAATGTTGGGATAGTATTTATAAGCTAAATTAAAAACAGGATGAACTGTATTAAATTTGTTGCTTTTCCCCCAAAAACATTTTTAAATGTGTTGCTGGCAGCTTATAATTACGAAATCCAATGAAGAGGTAAAATATTCATTATGTTTTCTGTACTATGTGGCAAAACCGACTAGTATTATTTTACTGTACTTGTTTATTACGCTGCATCCCAACTGGATTTGAATTATGCATGTGTGTGTATAAGCAGTCCTGTTGTGTGTGTGCATGCGTGTGTGGTTTCATGTCCGATACCATTCCCAGCAGCTGGATGTGATTGTTGCACCACACCATGCAGTTAGCAGAGCCAGTCGCTCACCACAAGGGAGTAACGACATAGTTAAAGAGGGTGGTGGAGACGGAGGGGGGGTTTGTGGAAGACTTTGAAATCACTCGTGATAAATGCGATCCCTTCAAGTATCAAACGTATATTCAGCTCCAGCCGTTTGAATAAAATGTCTCTTTCCTGGGCTGTATTTTGAGAGCGAGACTATTATTTGAAGGCACACTTCACCGTGAGCCACGGAGAATTGACAGCTATCATTAATTCAAGGAACCCTCGAACTGTTCCTCCCTGCACTTACTGCACATGCTGGCTTACCACCGTTAGCAATCATGGCTACTAGCATTTTTTGCAATGCCTTCATCTAATAGCCACTGATGACAAGTTTCAACATTCTCTTTTTCCTCCTCTAAATTATAGTCAATATCTGTATCTGTCAGCATTTTACCGTCTGAATGTATTCAAGATGTGGGTGTCTCTGCAGGCCAGATGACCCCATTAACCTCTCTGGGTGGAGGGGGGGGGGGGGGGGTAGATGTTACTGAGTTGATTCCAACATATCAAAAAGCAGATGAATTAAACCCAAAATAATCTCTGCAACATTTCATGTATTTCAGCTCGGCTTGTGTTTGTCAGATTTAAGGATTCAACAAGGATTGAGTAAAAGTACAATGTCTCCCTCCTCTGGCTGGATGGAGGTGTAAAACTGAAGCCCCCCATTGCATTCAAAGAATGGACCTTTTTATTTGAATGGGAAACACCTGATGATTATTACTTAAAGTGAACTACAAATTACAACTTTTAAATTGAAGCTTACTCTGCGTCTCTCAGTACTCTGATTTATTGTAGTTGTGGAGTTATTTTTAGACCTTTTACACCAGATCATTTAAATTATTTGTAGTCATTTATATGTTTCCTCTTAACATTTCTTCTTCAAATGGAGCATTTCTTATAGTCTGTAGGAGATCTTTAAAGTCATGTCAAAATAATACCAAGGAAAGCATTCAGGTTTTGCTATGAAGAGATTATATTATTATTATATTATTATTCTAAATGATCAAAAATGTTAAGCATAATATTGGTAAAAGGGCCCACATTTATAAAGCGTGCCCGTATTCATGCATCGTCTCATGCTCGTCCTTTGTCACGCTCTTTGGTCAGTAGCCACTGAGAGAGATGTTCTCTTTGCTGCCAGAGGGTGTCACTCTCCGTGGTTAATCCAGGTGCATTTCTATTCAGCGGTCCCAGTCATCCTTAAAATACATTTAAAGAACATTGGTTTTTTTACAGTGCATCAAAGGACCACATTCTCTTACCCTTTAAAAAAAATACATTTATTGTGCAAATACTTTGACACAAGAATGAGTGAATTTCTAATGAATCAAGCCGCTGTGAGATTCTGAGCAGAAATAACATCTGCTGAAGGATCAGAGGCGGTGACTCGTCTTTGTTGCCCTAATCCCGGGGTCTGTGTTTGTCCAGCAGCTTTGTGCCGTACCTTCCCGGCAGGTCTCTTCGTCACCTCGAGGGGAGGTCTGTGTCACGCATCCTCTTCACCTCTCCTCCTCCTCTTCTCCTTCCTTCACTCTCGCCTGTCTGCTCCATGCTGGGAGCTCCATGAGCTCCAGACCAAACAAGCAGACAAACAGAACAACAGAAGAAAAAAAAACCATCACACAAGACAAGGTTGGTCTGGGCTTGAGGGAAGGATCTTATTTGCTTTCTTTTTTTTGGCCAGTTCCATTTCACAATGATGGCAGAAAAGGCCTCCCAGGACACAGCGACCCACACTTCTGTTTGACTTCCAAGGGGCGGGCGGGGATCAAGGTGGTGACGCAGCATCTTCTGACCCGGTACACAGCTGGCTGAAGCTGCAGACCCGTGGCCGGTCTAAACTAATTAGATTAGGACCCAGGTGAAAACATAACCTCCTCGATAGATAAAAAAAAAAAAAAAAACACACACCATAAGCATTTGGCTTTCACAGACTAGACTTTAGCACCGCGCCTGTATTATCAGTCCAATGCCCTCTACATGTAACTGACTATAACCCACATGGGAGCCAGACTGCTGCATGTCCTTGATGAAGGGCGTCCCAAGTCCAATTCTATCTCCAACCTCAAACACAATATCGCTGCATGCACACAATGTATTTTACCTATCTGCTCTTTCCACATCGACACCAAATGACTGTATATCTGCAGAGGGCATTCATGCTTTTAGCATGTGTGCATTGGAGACAAAGGCCCCAAAACATGGCAAGTGGTTGACGGGATCAACTCTCAATCCCTGTGCATGCAGGTCTAACGTCCTCAATCACGTGTCATATGTGTCCGTCTGCATGCATGGGCTTGGATATTAAAGGTAATAATAGCAGATGCGGGCTATTTTCACAATGTGTATTGCAGAAAAAGGTCAAAGCTATTTGTGTCGGGACTGCTAGAGACAGCGAGACATCCTTTTGTTGTAGAGGAAATGAAAGCTGGAGATGGTGTCATATAGTCTGGGAAAATGCAGAGGAGCCATGTAGGTATGTTTGATTTGCTGACTCCAGCTGTGCCCGGAGAATTCCCTTGACCCGTCCTTTGGACCGGTTGCCGCGTGAGGCCACATGTACCGCTGCTGCAAAGCAGGCAGCCGCAATACGCAATACTCCCCTCCTGCCCCGAAAGGGCTGGCCATTGAACTCTCAGGCAAGTGGCAATATTTGCTCACCTGAAATACATGCATCTTGCCAATTGGGGTCAGGGTGGGCTCAGGGGATGGGGAAGGACCCCTTGATGCAGCTGTGGCCCTGGAGAAAGAGCAGACCAGGGAGTTTTGTGGCTCGAGAAGGGTGGAGGGTCTCTTGGCGGGGTGCTGTTTAGCGGTGGCTTCCCTATTGTGTTTTAAAGGAGGCCGGGACTGTATTTGTTCGAAGCTCCAGGAGGCTGATGAGGTGCTAATCTGTTGAGTGGCTGTGCCACTGGGCCCCTGTTCCCAATAGCCTGTTAGCTGTCAGGGGCTGTAAAAAAAAAAAGCACAATTTATGGGCCCCAGGCCAGGACTCAGCCACCGGTGTCCACGGGTAAGCAAACACAGATTGGACACTTATGTTGTTCCTCTGGTAGGGCAGGCTTTACCACACAGGGCTCCTGGGGTGACACGTAGGCAGCCTCTTTTTCAAGCCTCTTCATGAGTTGTTGGCCCCCCTCTTTGCTCCTCTGTAAACATGACAAATTATCCATATGGAGGGGCCCTCAGTCCTTGCAGGAAGGAGGCATCTGCCCAGAAGGAAAGGAGATATAGGCTTTATAATTGGGACCAGATACACACTCTCGCAGCTCTTAATTTCTATCCTCGCACACTATGCATACTAAACGGGGACAGCAGATTCAGACACAGGTTTTTTTTTTTTTTTTAGAGATGCTTCAGAAATGTGTGCCTGCTCAAGAGAGTGTGAGATTTCCTTGCACAGTGCGCTGGGCGACTGTGTGAGATGGGTTCAGGTCAACAGTCAGCAGCAGCAGCGTTTGATAATCCCAAACTTGAATTTTCCCATCAGCCTGGAATACAGATAAGAGAGCAGCAGATACGAACGTGCCACTGATGGGAAAAGGAAGTGGACCAAAGGCCTGAGCTGAGGTGTGTGTGTGTCTCTCTCTCTCTCTTTCTGTGTGTGTGTGTGTTTTTTTTCTCAAGAGGTCGGCTTTGCACTCTCGTCCAACCAGACGATGTCGATCTGACAGAGCGACGGCCGAACCTGAACAGCACTCGCTCCCCGTGGATTATGGCATGTGCTTGATTGCAGTGATATTTAGACACACAGCTCCCCATGGGAGCCTGGCTCTTTAATTAACATAGCACTAGTGCCCCCCCCTCCTGTTTTAATTGCCTTCAGTCTGTGATTAAATGTGTATTGACTCTGCAGTTGGTCCACTAATGAATAACAATGTGCTGATTTGGTGATATTAAATCGTTTGGCTCTAATACACATCCTGTCAGCGCCGCTCAGAGAGTTCATGCAGGCATCTGAGCCAATCAGAGTGTACCAACCAATCTAAACGAGCTTGAAGGCTTTTATCCACTTTTATGCTTTATTTAATTACTTCAGCTCTCTAATTTATTTTTTCTTTTAGTCTGTCGTAAAAGATAACACATCCTTGCGTGTTGAATATTTTTTTTTAGTCATTTTAGATTTCTGATAAGGTGCTCCTTTACAATGCCGATACTTTGCACCTGAAGGCTTTATTCAGGTGTAATAAATGAATTTAGATTATTTTAGCGCCATTACAAATAATAATAATGAATAAAGTGGACAGTAACAAAATAAACTTTATATAA